>NC_057811.1:135013946-135097174 GCF_018294505.1 Triticum aestivum | reverse complement strand
CCTCATCACCACTCGGCCGCCCGCGCGTCGCCATTGGTTGGTCACCTCATCACCACTCGGCCGCCCCGCGCGTCGCCACTCGGTTGGTCCCCTCATCACCACTCGGCCGCCCCGCGCGTCGCCAGACATCTAAGTCATTCTAGCACTACATTCTATTATTTCCACGTTCCTGAGTATCCCGTAATTCACAAATCATGTTCTCTCGGAGGCCACGCCATCGAGTGTGCCTGTACGCTCGGTTGCTTATTTTCACATACTTGCTTAGTACCGGTTATTCGACTCCTGAGTCCAACTTCCATTTTAACGAATACGTCATTCATGAACACCATGTGTTCTTCATATCGAGTTTGCATCAGTCCTCGGGGGCTGCAACTCAGTCGGAACACTTCACTTCCGTTTTATTTGAGCCAGCACTCCAACATGTCCGGTTGGATCATTCACTTCGTCAAGTTCGATGAACTCCTTTCTCTTCTAGACTCTTGTTGGTTCCGAACCAGCAAGCCCCTTGCACACCCAGCGGGTGTCTATGGGTGCATTTACACAAATCATTTCAGCACACATATAATTTCCTCGAGAAATTATTTTGTTGGCATATGCCATTTTATACACAAGTTACGCGATCACTCGACGGCCCTATGCGCTAAATTCATCGCTGCTCGGACTCGGTCACCGTACCGGTCCTAGCGCACCACAACACCGACCTTGTCGCTCTGTTGACTTCAAACACATCTGGCCGACCCCTCTCTGGAATCCTCTTCATCGTATCAATGATATAGACCTCGTCAGGCATGAGACAGATAAATATCTTTTATAATCAAACTGCACACTTCACTCCTTTGCGAGCTTGCATCTTTCGGGCATCACTCGAAAGCTTCTCCTCATCTTTACCCGAGTCCGACTCGATGAATTGCAATTTATCCATTCAATACTATATTAATCGTGTTCCGACAGGACCGCGGTCGAAGCCTATAGTATGCTCGGGGGCTACGCCACACTCGGGGGCTACACCACACTCGGGGGCTGCAACTCATTCAGAATCAGACTCCCCTGAGTGGTCGAGTACTTCGAGACCAGTCATATCCTTCACTTCAATGAGTGCACTCGGACCCGCCACCTGGTTAAGTTGCATGATCACTCAGACGCTCTGCGCGCCATCTTCCTTCCTACTCAGAATCAGTTGGCACACCGGTCTTCTCGCACCGCAACCATGTTACATCGACCTCGTCACTGCATCAGCTTCGCAAGCATCCGACTAACTCCTCCGAAGACCATTTTCACCGTTCGGTGGCACACGCCTTCGCCTTAGCCTCCCCGCACGTCGCCACTCTGTTGTGCACGTCTTCACTACTCAGCTGCCCCGTGCGTCGCCACTTAGTTGTGCACGTCTTCACTACTCGGCTGCCCCACAGGTCGCCACTCAGTTGAGCACGTCTTCACTACTCAGCCGCCCCGCGCGTCGCCACTCAATTGTGCACATCTTCACTACCCGGCCGCCCCGCGCGTCGCCAATCAGTTGTGCACATCTTCACTGCTCGGCTGCCCCGCGCGTCGCCACTCAGTTGGACATGTCTTCACCACTACACCCCCAACACAGGAACGACTAAGTTACTCATATGATCAAACGTCATATCGCACTCTGTAGCAAGCTTACCTCTTTCGAGCATCACTCGGGGGCTGCGCACAGCCGTGGGTTATGCCGCCCTCAGGGGTCCCGCCCATTTGATCAACCTGTTGATCACATCAAGAATATTTTTCTGACCATACATGCTCGGTCCGCCAAAGATCTATGAGGGTAGCACCGTCCACTTGGACGATCGCCCAAATCATTACCTGGAGTCGTCTTCAGGACCGCAAAAGGGTGAATACGACGCTCCTCTACGGATACACTTGGCCCTTATTCTAGGATCCAAGGCGTGAGTTTCACAAACTTGGACTCAGAGATGGCATGTGCTGGTGTTCCCCCGGGATAATGAGTGGCCTCTCTCTAGAGAGTCAGCCCATACACTGGCCTCACCACTCGGGTTTCATGGCACGTCCACATCGGACCACTAGTCTATCTCCTCCGGGAGACATACGAGTGCCACCAAGTTTTTCCTTGCAGACAACATACCCCGATCAGTCGGGAAGCACATGTACTCTTACAAATGCCCCTTTCCTACAAGCTAACGGTCAATGTAAGAAGTACTACTGGAACGATTACTCCCTGGAGTGTCGAGATTTTTTGTACAGTCGGCAGTTTCGAGGCCGAATTCATTCTTCGTGCCGAAGGCACAAAGATTCACATACTTGACCCTGTTCCAGGATGAACTTATTTACCGTGCCAAGTGCACGAAGATCAGTCCGACTGATTCAGTTCCATGCTGAGCTTATTTTCCGTGCCAAGTGCATGAAGATCCATCCGATTGACCCAATTCAGGCTAAAAGATATTTACCGTGCCGACTACATGGAGGATAACCAGAAACTTAAACCCTTTGCTAGACTAATCTAGTCCGACAGAGGCTCGGGGACTACACCCAGTGGGTGCACTCAGCGTGCCCCCACTGGAAGAGTAGCCAAAAAGAAACATTTTCTCGGTCAAGACCAGCTCCAGATCACTCAAGTACTACTCGACTTCTGAGTCGAGGAGAAACAAGCGAGACCAATACCGGATCCTCAAGTACTACTCGACCTCCGAGTCGGAGAGGAACAGGTTCGATCAGTACGAGCTAAGAAGATTTTTTAGTTCTCTCAGACCCTCGCCAACTGCCCATAGTCGACGGTGGTCTCAGGGACTACACCTAGTGGGTGCACTCAGCGTGCCCCCACTGGAGTAATCTCCACTCGGTATGGCTTGACCAGTCCGAGTGACGAACAACAACAAACAAGTTCTAAGGCTCCTGTCGACTACAAAAAAATTTGCTATATGGTGAGCTTAACGCTCCTCCGTGGACTTGTTTTGAGCCTTCTTCTAGGACTCAAAGCGTGAAACTCATAAGTTTGGATCTAGAACCGACTCGTATTGACGTTCCTCTGGGATAAGAATGGCATCTCTCTGAGAGAGCAGTCCATGTGTCAATCTTGTTGCCTAGATTTAATGACATACCCATACTCTGATCACGAGTTAACCTCTTCCGAGAGGTGAACGAATGTCACCAAGTTGCTCCTCGCGGCCACTTACCCCAGATCAGTCGGGAAGCACAGTGCCGGAATCCATTGAGATTTTTTCAAACCTTGGTTGTCTGAAAGCGCGATGATGGGTATCGAGTATTTCCGTAATCACTCGGGACAAATTGTGTCTTTCACAAACTCATTCTGCAAATCGGAATCGATTCGGGGGCTAATGTTGGAGATACACATAACAGGTAGGCCCACAAAGGGTTGAAATATCATAAAGCATGGGGCCCACACAGCATGTGGGTCCAGATAAATTTCATAGACATACTCTCCACTCGGACAAGCAGCATACTATCCACTCGGATGACAGTTCACTGATGACCCACAAGTATAGGGGATCTATCGTAGTCCTTTCGATAAGTAAGAGTATCGAACCCAATGAGGAGCAGAAGGAAATGATAAGCGGTTTTCAGCAAGGTATTCTCTGCAAGCACTGAAATTAGAGGTAACAAATAGTTTTGTGATAAGATAATTTGTAACGAGCAACAAGTAACAAAAGTAAATAAAGTGCAGCAAGGTGGCCCAATCCTTTTTGTAGCAAAGGACAAGCCTGGACAAACTCTTATATATAGAAAAGCGCTCCCGAGGACACATGGGAATTATCGTCAAGCTAGTTTTCATCACGTTCATATGATTCGCGTTCGGTACTTTGATAATTTGATATGTGGGTGGACCGGTGCTTGGGTGCTGTCCTTACTTGAACTAGCATCCCACTTATGATTAACCTCTATTTCAAGCATCCGCAACTACAACAAAAGTATTAAGGTAAACCTGACCATAGCATGAAACATATGGATCCAAATCAGCCCCTTACGAAGCAACGCATAAACTAGGGTTTAAGCTTCTGTCACTCTAGCAACCCATCATCTACTTATTACTTCCCAATGCCTTCCTCTAGGCCCAAATAATGGTGAAGTGTTATGTAGTTGATGTTCACTTATCACCACTAGAGGATAGACAACATACATCTCATCAAAATATCGAACGGATACCAAATTCACATGACTACTAATAGAAAGACTTCTCCCAAATTCACATGTCCTCAGGAACAAACGTAACTACTCACAAAGCATATTCATGTTCATAATCAGAGGAGTATTAATATGCATAAAGGATCTGAACATATGATCTTCCACCAAATAAACCAACTAGCATCAACTACAAGGAGTAATCAACACTACTAACAACCTACAGGTACCAATCCCAGACTTGGAGACAAGAATTGGATACAAGAGATGAACTAGGGTTTGAGAGGAGATGGTGCTGGTGAAGATGTTGATGGAGATTGCCCTCTCCCGATGATAGGAGCGTTGGTGATGACGATGGTGATGATTTCCCCCTCCCGGGGGGAAGTGTCTCCGGCAGAATAGCTCTGCCGGAGCCCTACATTGGTTCCGCCAAGGTTCCGCCTCGTGGCGGCGCAGTCTCATCCCGAAAGCTTGCTTATGATTTTTCTTCAGACGAAAGACTTCATATAGCAAAAGATGGCCACCGGAGGGCCAGCAGGGGGCCCACAAGGCAGGGGGCGCGCCCAGGGGGTAGGGCGCGCCCCCCACCCTCATGGACAGGTGGAGGCCCCCCTGACGTATTTCTTCCTCTCAATATTTTTTATTATTTCCAAAAATAACTTTCGTGGAGTTTCAGGACTTTTGGAGTTGTGCAGAATAGGTCTCCAATATTTGCTCCTTTTCCAGCCCAGAATTCCAGCTGCCGGCATTCTCCCTCCTTATGTAAACCTTGTAAAATAAGAGAGAATAGGCATAAGTATTGTGACATAATGTGTAATAACAGCCCATAATGCAATAAATATCAATATAAAAGCATAATGCAAAATGGACGTATCATTCACCACTCGACCGTACGAATCACTCGGGTTGGCAAAGACCAGCAGGCAACAAAGCAGGCAAAGCATCATTCTCATAGTGAAGGCTTAGTAGTGAGTTGGTATTATGGCATTCATGCCCCACTATGTAACATAGGAGTTGAGGGGGTGGCGCACTCTATATAAGCCACCCCCACCACTAGGCTAAGGGGACTCTTTTCTTCCACCTCTCTCTCTTTCTCGCGATTTAGCTGAGGCATGGAGATCCGTTCTCCCCTCGCTCTCTCTCTCAAATACACCATGTAACTCCGTGTTCATGACAGATATAGAAAGCCTCTCCGGAGCACGAGACGTAGGGTCGTTATCTCCACCGCGAGAGGCCCGAACTGCTTAAAACCACCGCGTCACCCATATGCATCTCGACAGATCATGCTCCTTTACCCTATCCCTTATTATTGTCGGAATTGTTCCCACGACACCTGTCCCTGCGACGTGTATCCTTTTGCATCTATAGCTTACCTTGTTGGGGGCGCCCCTCGGGCTGCATCATCCCCAGGCCGCATGGGTCCGTCCCTGTGGTGTGTATCATTCTTGTATCTATCTGAGCTAGCGTTGCTCGCCCCTCCTGATATGATTTCGTACCTACCTAATTACACTTCACGGCATCCCGCGTTGCTGACCGACCCTCTGATCATCCCGCGACGAGGACTCCACATGCTGGCATGGCGCTTGTGCTCGGGTCCGTCCCTGCAACGCCGATAAACCCGAGAGATTGAGCTCTGGCTCGCGGCCCGCCCCACGCACGTCACCTCACCAGATCCTCGGTCCTTTATCTTCTTGCGAGACGATCAGCGGTAGGACAGCCAACGCGATTGCAAGCTGAATTTCCCTCTACCACTAACCCGCAGGAATCTCCGGAGCACTAGCTACGGGTGGCCCCATCGGCTCCTTCCTTTTCTCTTGCAATTCGGTTGCGCGTTAAAGGGGGGGCTTGTAACACCCACGATGCGGCTATATCTCCCACGTGTCGAGGCACGACTTAGAGGCATAACCGCATTGTTGTTTTGTCGCAAGAAGGGTCATCTTCACACAATCCCATGTAATGAACAAGAATGGGATAAAGAGTTGGCTTACAATCGCCACTTCACACAATACATAAATAAATCATACATCAATCAGAGATACACACATAGGTCCGACTACGGAACCAAAATAAAAGAAGACAACCCAACTGCTAGATCCCTGATCGTCCCAACTGGGCTCCACTACTGATCAACATGAAAAGAAACAACACAACGAACAAGATCTTCATCGAGCTCCCATTTGAGCTCAGTTGCGTCACCTGCACTGGTATCCCTGGCACCAGCAACTGTTTTGGAAGTATCTAGGAGTCACGAGGACTCAACAATCTCACACCCGTGAGATCAAGACTATTTAAGCTTAATAGGAAGGAAAGGGTAGTGAGATGGAGCTGCAGCAAGCACTAGCATATGTGGTGGCTAACATACGCAAATAAGAGCGAGAAGAGAAGCAACGGAACGGTCGTGAACTAGCAATGATCAAGAAGTGATCCTGAACTCCTACTTACGTCAAACATAACCCAGAAACCGTGTTCACTTCCCGGACTCCGCCGAGAAGAGACCATCACGGCTACACATGCGGTTGATGCGTTTTAATTAAGGTCAAGTGTCAAGTTCTCTACAACCGGATATTAACAAATTCCCATCTGCCACATAACCGCGGGCACGGCTTTCGAAAGATAATACCCTGCAGGGGTGTCCCAACTTAGCCCATCATAAGCTCTCACGGTCAACGAAGGATAAACCTTCTCCCAGGAAGACCCGATCAGTCTCGGAATCCTAGTTTACAAGACATTTCGACAATGGTAAAACAAGACCAGCAAAGCCGCCCGAATGTGCCAACAAATCCTGATAGGAGCTGCACATATCTCGTTCTCAGGGCACACCGGATGAACACTACGTACAACTAAAACCAGACCTCGAGTACCCCGAGGTGGCGCTGCAAGTGGCTCTAGTTTGGACCAGCACTCAGAGGAACACTGGCCCGGGGGTTTAAAATAAAGATGACCCTTGAGTCTGCAGAACCCAAGGGAAAAAGGCTTAGGTAGGCAAATGGTAAAACCAAGGTTGGGCCTTGCTGGAGGAGTTTTATTCAAAGCAAACTGTCAAGGGGGTCCCATAAATCACCCAACCGCGTAAGGAACGCAAAATCAAGGAACATAACACCGGTATGACGGAAACTAGGGCGGCAAGAGTGGAACAAAACACCATGCATAAGGCCGAGCCTTCCACCCTTTACCAAGTATATAGATGCATTAATTAAGATAAGAGATATTGTGATATCCCAACATAAACATAATCCAACATGGAGCAATCTTCCTCTTCACCTGCAACTAGCAACGCTATAAGAGGGGCTGAGCAAAGCGGTAACATAGCCAAACAACGGTTTGCTAGGAAGGTGACAAAGGTTAGAGGTTCATGGCAATTTGGAGGCTTGAAGAGCAAGTGGTAGGTAGCGCGGCATAGCGATAGAGCGAACAACTAGCAAAGCAAAGATAGAAGTGATTTCGAGGGTATGGTCATCTTGCCTGAAATCCCGCTAGGAAGAAAAACGAGTCCATGAAGAAGACAAACGGATGTAGTCGAACGAATCCTCACAACTCCGGAACGAAACCGAAGCTAACGAGAGAAGCAACCCGGAAAGAAACAAACAACTTAGTAAACAATCACCACATACACATGGCATGATGCACAAACAAGTATGATGCATGTCCGGTTTAATGAGCATGGCATGGCAAAATGCACAAACGATACTACAAATTAAGTGGAGCGCAATATGCAACGAGTTGCATATTGACAAAACACCACAACAATTATTTAGTTCTCTCTCATTTATGTACCCAACAATGTTAAATGTTGATTAACATGGCAAGAGGTGAAGCATATGAAGACTACCTAGCTAGGCAAGTTTAAATGAGGCCGGAACAACAAATAACAATTCCGGAAAAATCCTCATATGCATATTTTAGATTTGGTACTGTTCTGCCAATTACATAATTTTATAGTTGTAAAACAGTAAAACAAAGTGCACCATGTTAAACTAGGCATTTTTCTAGCCCATTTACATATAAAGTTTATTTAAATCCGAGCTACGGTTATTTAGTTATGAAATAAATCATTTTAACATGGCATTTATGCAAAATTAAACAAACAGCAGGTTTAAACATTTTTAACATGGTTTTAAGTGGCAAATTATGAAAATAGATGAAATTCTAAGCATTTTACATGTATAAATTATTTACATATGATGCATGGTTGATTAGTTATTAAATGCATGAACAGCAAGGGTTTTTCTGCAAAACTGTAAATCCTCGGATAATTACTAAAATCGCCGAAGGGAAAAAAACAAGAACTGGGCCGAATCTAACTGGCCCAACAGTGCAACAGGTTTGGGTGGCTGCTCACATCGGGCTCTCGGGCCGGAAGCGGAGAGGCGGCTGGGCCTTCCAGGAGCTAGGCGCGGTAGGGGAGGTCAACGCGCGCGGACATGCGGTTGTCCTCCTGCTCGAAGCAGAGGATGCAGGGGTGATGACCACGGCCGGACTTGAGGACGGGGACGGCGAGGCGAGGTGGAACGGATCCAGGTGGAGGCGACCAGGAACGGCGGGCGCGGATCCGACGGAGACAAGCTTGAGGCGTCGGCCATGGGAGCTCCAAGGAGGGCAGTGGCTGTTGCTGTTTCCTAAAGAAGGAAAAGACAGAGAGAGGATTCAGAGAGGGAAAAGATGAAGGGAAGCAGAGAGAAGGCGAGCAGGAGAAGGACGGGAGGAGGAGGCACGACGACCTGGAGACGAACAGGGCTCGAGCGTTGCCTCCCTGGCACGAGATGCAGAGGAGGTCAGCCAGCAGATGGGAGCGAGGGGAAATCCCCGGATCCGACGAGGGAAAGGGCCGGTACTGGCCTGAACGGGTCGGGGAAGTGCCGAACTTGCCCGAGATGGTGGTGGAGCAAGGACGAGGCGGCACTGGAAGCTCGCACGGGCGTCCATGGCGCGGGACGCGGGGCGTCGAAGGAGCAGGAGGCTGACGAGGTCCCGTACGAGCGGCTTCGTGGATCCATCGGGGACGAACGGGTGACGGCGTGCACGGGGAGGCGGCTGCTGCTCGGAGGCTCGACGAGGGGTGGATTGGCTGCTCGGGGTCCTGTTGGTGGGTGGAGGAACGAGGAGAAGGGGATCCCGAGGTGGATCGAGAGGAGATGGATCCAAGGAAGAGGATCGGTGGTGGCTGGTTGGCTTGATGGATCCCGAGGGGGATTAGGTAGAGAGTGGCGGGGGGCAGGAGGATGGATGGGACATCTCCCTAGAAGTTAGGGTTTGTCCATATTTAGATTAGGGATCTTTATATAGGGAAAGAAAGGGGGTACATCTGATTAAAATCGGACAGCTGGGAAAATATAGTTTAGGAAGGCCAATGAAGAAAACGGTGATGTTTTGTAGATGTTTGGGGATGATCCGAATCCAACGGTAACAACAAACCGGGTCGGGTACGGGACAACTTTCGGACACGCGGGAGGGGATCGCGGGCTGACGAGAGAGGTTAGTTGGTTTGAGAAGAGGGAACCGAAAAGACGGTTGGTCTCGGAACGGTCAACGAAGACAAGGGGGAACGCGGCAACTACAAACGAATGCAAATTTTAAAAACAAAGACGACAACGAGTGTCGATGCAATGCGAATGATGCGATGATGAATACAACAAACAAAAAAATAATACAACTGACACGCAAAACAAGGAAGGCTTCTGGAGCGTCGGTCTCGGGGCGTCACAGGGCTCCTGAGCATCGCATCTCAGGAGCTCTTACTGACTCTCCAGCCCTCACCCCCTAGCCTTGACCACGGCACCGCGACCTCGCATACCAGCGGTGGCTGAGCCCCGCTCGAGGGTCGGGACCCGAGAACGCAAAGCCCATAGGAGAGCATGAAAAAGGGAGGAATCTGGCGCGAGCCTGACCTAGTAGTACCACCGCCGCATACGCGCAAACCGGGCGCGGCACAAGGAATCGGCCCAGGATCACTAAGATAAGTCATGCATCCGAGTCAGCCCGGCGCTGTGACACAGGATTCCTAGCTCTTGCGACCTTGCTCCGGTGGTGCCGCCTTCCTTTTCTGCCTTCAGGGAGTTGCTTGCACGCTAAAGGGGACCTCTTGAGCATCGCGCCTCGGGATCTCTCACCGGAACATGGGCCGCTCACCTCCTGGCCTTGACCACGGCATCGCGACCTAGCATACCAGCGACGGCTGAAGCCTGCCTGGGGACTGGGACCTGTTAGCGTAGAGTGCTAAGCTACCGCGAGGAAGAAAAGGGGGGACAAAGCCGAAGCAAGACACGCAACCACGAATTTCATAACGAGAATAATACTGACCAAAAGCGCTACAGATTCTTTACACACCCCCACGGGGTTCATCTTGATTCCTCGCGGGGAACAAAGAAGAAGGCTTCCAGGAGTCATATCTACAGGCGTCGTCGACAATGCCATCATCAACAGTGGGCCCCTGGGGGCGGACGCCGACCCCATCCAGATCATCGGCGATGGCGAGCAGATGTCGGCGCCGCGATTCGAGCACGGCGGGAGCTCGGGGGCACGTAGCTCTCGTCGCTCATCTCCGGAGTCTCGTCAAGCTCAGGAGAGTCGCTGGACTCCCAGGAGCCGCCGCTGCTGGTTGAGGAGACGTCGGCAGGACCAAGGGCGGGGTTAGCGCCTGCCGCTGCACCGTCCTAGCGCCCCCCTCCAGGGCAGCACTCCAGGCAGCGGCCCTCCTCGTCGAAGACCTTGAAGAACAACATGGAGGCGCCGTCGTACTCACATTGGATGGCGAGGGCCCCCTCCGCGTGGCAGGCGCGGGCGACCTTGCCCCATCCATGGGTCATGAAGATCTTGCCCGGGGAAACGACTTTGACCTCCGCTCCCATTGCCGGGGTGCTACACTCGGCATGCTGCAGCCACAGCTCGAGCGGCCCCCTCGGCGGCATCTCTCCAGCAAAGAACCACGGGAACTTGATCCATGTACGTGGTGGCATTGCCGCCCATACCACGAACTCCCGCGAGGAGCCCTCGCCATGGGTTCGTGGGACGGTGGCCCGTGCGACCACAGCCCGGCCGCTGCGGCCGCGACGCGAATGGCACGAGGCGCTGCCTCCTCCTCCGGAGCCTTGCGCTTGGGCGTACAAGGGTAGCGGATAACCGGGCGGAGGCCGCTCGTACTAAGGCCTCGTCACCTCCAGCCTCGCGCCGGCGCCGCGGGAGCAGCCGAACCTCTTCTTCGGCGAAAGTGGCCCCTGTTCCTCGCGGGGGGTCTTTCCCTGCTCAGCGGCGGAGATTCTCCTGATCGGCGCCATGGGAGTCGCGGCAAGACGGTAAGCAAGGAGGAAGAATAAGGAATGCGCTGCGAGAAGAAGGAGATGAGCAATGGGGGCTCCGCCCCTCTCCTCATTTATAGCCAGAAGGAGGCCAACCGTCGGCCTCCACGATCGCACACAATGATGGTTTTCCTTCTGCATGCAGTAGGGTCTCGTCAAGTCGAGGGCAGTTGCTGAGGCGGCATGGGGAAGCGGAGGCGCCCACGTCCAGTCAATTGCCACGCGTCGACCAAGGCCGCAGGCGGTTGGGGCCCGCGGCGCTCCACACTTGCCCTTTCGCTTCGCCTCGAAGCCAAGTCCGAGCGCGACTTGGGCCCGGGGGCTACTGTCTGCGTCCTAGGAACGGGGGTACCCAGACTTGCCTACCTGCGGCCCACGGCGTGGCTCCACCAACGGCCTAGTACAACCCAGCTTCGACAGGAACAGCTCAAGACTCTCGCGAGGGGCCAAGCCTCCCGGGGTGGACGACACCAAGACCTCCCTGGGGGCGGCCTCGCTAGGCTGGCTCCTGAGGAGCGGTGATATCTATGCAAGGGGCACCTCGCGATGTTCACATGACGTGAGCCATGACGATCAAGGCCAGGTAGGCGCCAGCGGGCGCAGTGTACCAGTTTCCTCTTTGGTGCTAAAGAGGCAGGCGCAGACGAGGAGTCCTGAGGCATCAGACAAAGATTTCCATATCGGTGCAACGAGACCAAGACCAGCAGGACGGCAGGGCGGAGGTCACCACGGAGCCCACAGCAGCGTCAGCACCAGAGCCTTTGGCAGGCGAAGACCACCTTTTGTCACGATAGCTTGTACTAGTTGTCTCCCTTCGAACTTGGCCGTTGTGGGATCCCTTCCCGCCTAAACATTTGGGGAAGAGGACCAAGGCCACTATAAATAGGACCTAGCCACCACCGTAGCGGAGAGATATCATTTAGATCATCCTCACACCCACCAGCTGATAGAGCTCAAGAAAAACTCTCCTCCGGAGGCTGTTTACCCATTGTACTAGTTCATACTCAACCCACGAGGCAATCGACCACCACGACACTTGAGTAGGGTATTACACCGCAACGGTGGCCCGAACCAGTATAAATCTCTGTGTCTCGTGTTCTTTGGGTTCGTCGAGCTAGGCCGTGAGATTGTTGAGCGAGCGAGCAAGGGAGAGGGAATCCTTTGTGCGTACCCCAGAGTTCGAACCTCACAAGGGTTTGCCGGAACTCAGAATCTGACAGATCTGTGCCAGGGCATCAGCTTGCTCGTTGTCGGCCCATGGCACGTGAAGGAACTCGCACCCATCAAAGTATCCACTAATCTGACGAGGAAGCGGTAGCTCGCCATGTTTGCGTCCTTGGCGTCCGAGTCGCCAGACGACTGCTGGACCACCAAGTCCGAGTTGCCGTAACACAACACTCGGCGGATGCCAATCTCTTTGGCTAGTCGAAGCCCGTGGACGAGTGCCTCATACTCGGCCACATTGTTGGAGGCGGCAAAGTGAATTTGCAGCGTGTACCTGAGCTTGTTGCCCTTGGGAGAGGTGAGGACGATGACGGCTCCTAGACCAGTGCGCGTCTTCGAGCCATCAAAGTGCATTCGCCAATGGGTGGAATCCGGCGCTGGCGGCAGGTACTGGGTCTCGGCCCAGTCAACGAGGAAGTTGGCCAGTGCTTGGGACTTGATGGCGGTGCGTGGCTGGTAGAGGATGGTGTGGGGAGCTAGATCGATGGCCCACTTCGGCACCCGGCCTGATGCATCTCTGTTGCGTATGATCTCAGCGAGCGGGGCGGTGCGGACCATCATGATGGAGTGCTCTTGAAAGTACTGCTTGAGCTTCTTGGCGGCAAAGTACACGCCATAACACATCTTCTGGTAGTGGGGTAGTTCTTCTTAGAGGCCGATAGCACCTCGCTCAAGTAGTACACGGGTCTCTGGACCGGCTGTGCCTTGCCGTCTTCTGGGCGCTCGACCACAATCACTGTGCCGACCACCCGGCTAGTGGTGACGATGTAGAGGAGAATGGGCTCCTTAGCAGCCGAAGCCGCCAGGACAGGCGGCGTGGTCAGCATCTTCTTGAGCTGGAGGAAGGCCTCGTTCGCCTTGTCGTTCCACTCAAAGTGAGCGGTTTTCTTCATTAGCTGGTACAGGGGAAGAACCTTCTCGCTCAGCCGATTGATGAAACGACTGAGGGATGCCAAGCACCCAGTGAATTTCTAGACGTCTCGTGGCCGGGTGGGTCTCTCCATTCGCTCAATGGCCTTGATCTTCACTGGGTTGCACTCAATGCCATGTTCAGAAACAAGGAAACCAAGGAGCTGGCCGGCTGGGACTCCGAAGACACACTTCTCCGGGTTGAGCTTGATTTGAAAACAGCGCACATTATCAAAGGTCTCCTTGAGATCCTCCAGGAGGGTGCCACGCTTCTCCGTCTTCAACACAATATCGTCTACATAGACGTGGGCATTTCTGCCGAGTTGCTTGAGGAGGCACTTCTGCATGCAACACTGAAACGTGGCCCCGACATTTCTCAAGCCGAATGTCATGGTCAGATAGTAGAAGGCTCCGAATGGTGCGATGAAGGCAGTCTTCAGCCGATTGGCCGGGTTCAGCTTGATCTGGTGGTAGCCGGAGTAGGCATCAAGGAAAGACAAAAGCTCGCATCCGGCCGTGGAGTCAATCACTTGATCTATCCGGGGCAGAGCAAATGGATCTTTGGGATAGGCTTTGTTGAGGCTGGTGTCGTCAATACACATGCGCCACTTGTTGTTCTTCTTCAGTACCAGGACTGGGTTGGCAAGCCACTCTGGGTAAAACACTTCCATGATGAAGCCAGCCGCCAAAAGCCGGGCGATCTCTTCACCAACAATTCTTCTCTTCTCTTCTGACAAGTGGCGGAGGGGTTGCTTGACTGGTTTTGCATCTGATCTGACGTGTAGCTTGTGCTTAGCAAAATCCATCGGAAGCCCGGCATGTCCTTGGGAGACCATGCAAGGATGTCCCGATTCTCATGGAGGAAATCGACGAGCTCGCTTTCCTATTTGCTATCGAGGTTGGTCCCCATGATAGCGTGCCTCTCCGGGTGCTCCGGGTCCAAGGGTATTTTCTTGGTTTCTTTGGCCGACTAGAAGGAGCCATGGGTTTCCGACCCCTTGGGGTCTGGCAATAGGTCCGGCTGCTTGCTGGCCATGGCCACAACCCGGTCAATGAGCCGCTAGAGGGAGTCCTGGACTAAGGGGTCCTCGGGAGTCCGGCCTGTTATCCATGGGCCGGACTGATGGGCTGTGAAGACATGAAGGCCGAAGACCGTACCTGTGTCTGGATAGGACTCTTCTTGGCGTGGAAGGAAAGCTTGGCGATCAACTATGAAGATTCCTTCCTATGTAACCGACTCTATGTAACCCTAGATCCCTCCGGTGTCTATATAAACTGGAGGGCGTAGTCCAGATAGGAGAGACTCATTACCATAGTCATACAGGCTAGACTTCTAGGGTTTAGCCATTACGATCTCGTGGTAGATGAACTCTTGTAACACTCATATTCATCAAGATCAATCAAGCAGGAAGTAGGGTATTACCTCCATAGAGAGGGCCCGAACCTGGGTAAATATCGTGTCCCCCGTCTCCTGCAACCATCGACCTTAGACGCATAGTTCGAGACCCCCTACCCGAGATCCGCTGGTTTTGACACCGACATTGGTGCTTTCATTGAGAGTTCCACTGTGCCGTCGGCAAAAGGTCCGATGGCCCCTTCAATCATTGATAGTGACGCCGTCCAAGGAGAAACCTTCCTCCCCGGACAGATCTTCATGTTCGGCGGCTTCGTACTGCGGGCCGACTCGCTTGGCCATCTGGAGCAGATCGATAGTTATGCCCCTGGCCATCAAGTCAGATTCCGAAGCTCGAACTACGTCGCGGACGTCCGCGGAGACTTGATCTTCGAAGGATTCGAGACCGCGATGATCGCTCCCCCTCGCTCCGATGAACATGACTTCAATCTGTCATCGGGTTACATCCACGAGATAGTTCCTGTTGCTGCGATGGCCTTAGAGCCGGAGCAGATCGTGCCATCCGAGGCCACAGAGTCCGCAGCGTTGGAGCCGCACACAGACTCGACACCCTGTAATATTTGCGTCAACGGAAATCCGGACTCGTCTCCGGCTATAAATTCCGGACCATGCTCGCCTGCGGACACCGAGATGGATCGGTTATCGATTTTCGAATTCAGCACCGTAGACATCTTCCAGCACTCACCTTTGGGATATGTGCTAAACTCTTTGAAGAATGTGTCCTTGGAGAAGGACTCACAGCCGAACTATGTTCGGGTCGAGCTAGAGGCTAATGATGGGGAATTTTGCTTCCCACCCGCCACCCACTTCATAGCCACTGTCGATGATTTAACCAACGTGCTTGATTATGGCTCCGAAAACATCGACTGTATGGATGACGATGCCGACAAGGAGCAAGGCCAAGACCCGCCATTCACTGCACATTGGACGACCACCTCTTCATACGATGTGTACATGGTTGACACACCTAAAAAGAGCTAGCGACAAGGACAAAGAAGACCCAGTCGCAAATAAACCTTCTGAGACACAGTCCAAGCGCCGGCGGCTTAAACGCCATTCTAAGCCTCATCGCTCAAAAGATGGCAACACTGGCACCAGAGAAAATGGTACTCCGGGCGACGCCGAAAACAATGAAGACCCTGTTGGAGCTACATACGAACAGGAGGAACAAGACAACGGGCAAGTTAACCCTGATAAACAGGCCATGCCCAATGACCCGGATGACGATAGTCATCGTCCAGTCTCCGAGGATGAGGAGAGCCTCGACAGCGAGGATTTCATCGTGCCTGAGGCACCCCTCGAGCAGGAGCGCTTCAAGCGCCAACTAATAGCTACTGCAAGAAGCCTGAAGAAAAAGCAGCAGCAGCTACAAGCCGACCAAGACCTACTCATTGACAGATGGTCCGATGTCCTGGCAGCCGAAGAACATGGCCCCAAGCGCCCAGCCAAGAGTTACCCAAAGCGCAGACTGCTACCTCAGTTCGACGAGGAGGCACCAGATCCCATACCTCCCTCGCGTAATGCGGAACGACCACCATGTGGTCAGGATAGTGCGGCGGACCGACCACCTCGGGGTCGGGATAAAACGGCAACTCAGGCCGAACAACAGCCCGCCCCACCGCCTCGCAAAAACAGGGACAGAACAGCTCGGGACTATACATACGACCTTTGGCAGGACTTGGACAGTAGAACAGGACATACCAGATCAATCTACAGATCGCGAGGACGCTTCCCGACTCGGGATGACGGCTACCTATTCGGACGTGACAAACCTAGTCACGCCCGGGCCGATAACCGCAGACGGACTTCATCGGAGGTGCGCCGTGACGCGGCCCGATATAGAGGCGCCGGACACCCTCTCTGCTTCATAGATGAAGTACTGGATCACGAATTCCCCGAGGGGTTCAAGCCCATCAATATCGAATCATATGACGGAACAACCGATCCCGCAGTGTGGATCAAAGATTTTATTCTCCACATTCATATGGCCCGAGGAGACGACCTCCACGCCATCAAATACCTCCCACTAAAATTAAAAGGGCCAGCTAGACACGGGCTAAATAGCCTGCCTGAAAATTCCATCGGCAGCTGGGAGGACTTGGAAGAAGCTTTTCTTGACGACTTCCAAGGTACTTATGTCCGGCCACCAGACGCTGATGACTTAAGTCATATAGTTCAACAACCTGGAGAATCAGCCAGAAAATTCTGGACTAGGTTCCTAACTAAAAAGAACCAGATTGTTGACTGTCCGGATACCGAAGCCCTAGCGGCCTTCAAACACAGCTTCCACGACGAATCGCTTGCCCGCCACCTCGGCCAAGAAAAGCCGAAGTCTATGGCAGCCCTCACGGCACTCATGACCCGCTTTTGCGTGGGTGAGGATAGTTGGCTGCCTCGTAGTACAAACACAGCCAACGAGGCAGGCCCCTCTGAGGCCAAAAACAGCACCGGCAAGCTCCGACGCAATAAACACAAACACTGAAGTAATGGCGATAACACCGATGACACGGCAGTTCACGCCGGGTTCAGCGGCTCCAAGTCCGGCCAATGGAAGAAGCCCTACAAAAGGAACAATGAGGAACCATCCAGCTTGGACCGCATACTCGATCGTCCGTGCCAGATACATGGCACCCCAGACAAACAAGCCAATCATACCAACAGAGATTGTTGGGTATTCAAACAAGCTGGCAAGTTAAATTCTGAGAGCAAAGAAAAGGGATCACAAAGTGAGGACGAAGATGAAGAGACCCGGCAGCCGAACACTGGGGCGCAGAAGAAATTTCCTCCTCAAGTCAAAACGGTGAACATGATATATGCTACACACATCCCCAAAAGGGAGCGTAAGCGAGCACTCAGGGACGTCTACGCGGTAGAGCCAGTCGCCCCAAAATTCAACCCGTGGTTGTCATTCCTGATCACCTTCGATCGTCGAGATCACCCAACTAGTATCTGCCATGGCGGTTCGGCCGCACTGGTCCTTGACCCAATCATTGACGGATTTCACCTAACACGAGTCCTAATGGACGGTGGTAGCAGCCTCAACCTGCTCTATCAGGATACAGTGCGGAAGATGGGCATTAATCCCTCACGAATCAAACCCACAAAGACTACCCTTAAAGGAGTCATACCAAGCATAGAGGCCCGTTGTACGGGCCCAATCACGCTGGAGGTGGTCTTCGGTTCTCCGGACAACTTCCGAAGTGAAGAGTTAATCTTTGATATTGTCCCCTTCCGCAACGGCTACCACGCACTGCTCGGACGAACTGCGTTCGCTAGATTCAATGTAGTGCCGCACTACGCTTATCTCAAGCTCAAGATGCCCGATCCACGCGGTGTCATAACAGTGAACGGAAACACTGAACACTCCCTCCAAACAGAGGAGCACACAGACGCCCTAGCAGCAGAGGTATAGAGCGGGCTTCTCAAGCAGAACCGGAATCCGGCTGCCGAGCCCCTGGACATCACTAAGAAAGTCCGGACCACACTGCAACAGGACGGTTCGGCTCGTCAAGAGCTCGACTAGCAATTCGGCCTCCGTCCCGTTCCTGATGAGGTAGCCGCATCCGCACCTCGCGTACATAATTACGCACTCAAAATCCCATGGGCATGATGGAGGCACCACTAGCTTGTGATCCACAGTTCGGCTACACCGATCCCGGGCTCACTAGTATCTTTGCTATTTCCTTTTTTCTCTTTTTTCCTTTTTCAGGTATCTTTTATCCAGGCCTCCTCCGATGGCCTGATTACCGGTCCTGTCAAAGCACAAGTACACCAGATTGGCGCAGAGCAAGGGCATACAGGGGAAGCCCTAGAGGACAATCCAACGACTACTCTACCTGTTTTTCAGTACCCAAATGCAGCTCTCCTCTGGATTTCGCATGTTAAATAGCCGGTTTCTTATCGCATTATTGGTATAAATGCGCTTTGACGCATTAACCTAACTATAATGGAAACAGTTTACGGCCCACGTCAAGGGGCCCCAGATACTACATCTGCTCTTTTTATGTTTCCCGTTGCTATTAATTACTTATATCGTCGCACCCGTACACTTTGGTACGTTTCATATTCGCCAGGGGCTCCCTATCGCCCCATAATATGGCAACAAAGTTCGAACACTTCTTATAGATAAGTTCGGCACCCCGAATTTAGCATTATATGCATTGGCTCCGAATCATGTCTTTGGTCAATAGTTGGGTTGCCCGGCTCCTGTGCTTCCTACCCTACGTTCTGCTATATCGGCTAGGGTAGTAAAGGGAGAACTACTGCGATTGTGCCCTGGCCTAGACCAGATGAGCACCTCAGTAGAGAAAGCCAAAAAGTGACTGTCATGATGCGGCGAGAGCCGGTCAGCTGTTCGGAGGTCACAAATTGTTGGACATTTTTTCCGCATTTCGCAAAGGATCGGTACTTCCCGATCAGACGCTGACAGCACCTTGATTTGTATACCAGGGGCTGCGCCTATGTTTTATTATAAAACTCATGTGGCTAAGTGAGGGTGTTTAAGCCGCATAGTCTGATTGCCTGGTTCGTTGCGCTAAACAACTCCTTCAAGGACCATATAATTGGATCAAGATTGTTTAGATTCCATCCCGAACACCTCCGTACTACCTACGTGAGGGCAGAAGCCGACGACTGGCCAACCCTCAAATTTAATATAACACGGCCGCACAGGAGGAAATAATCAAAACATAACAAACATTAGATTACAAACCGGCTTTGTTTCTATCATAAAATGCATGGACAAAACACGAGTGTACTCATTCGAAAATAATGTCCTACCCGCACTGGGCGGCTGCAAGTCGAGATCCCTCCAGGACATCCGCAAAATATCGCTCAGGTGTGCGGTGCTCCTTGCCCTCCGGCGGCCCCCTAGCCACCTCGACGGCGTCGATATTCGCCCACCACATCTTGCAACGAGCAAAGGCCATGCGGGCACCTTCGATGTAGACTGATCGCTTGACGATGTCTAGCCGAGGACAAGCCTCCACCACCCGCTTCACGAGGCCAAAATAACTGCTGGGTATCGCCTCGGCTGGCCACAACCGGATTATTAAGTCCTTCATGGCCAGTTCGGCCACCCTGTGCAGCTCGACCAGCTGTTTCAGCTGATCGGTAAAGGGCACCGGATGTTCTGGCATAGTGTACTGCGTCCAGAACAGCTTCTCCGTGGAGCTCCCTTCTTTGGCATGGAAGAACTCCGCCGCATCGGGCACGCTGCGTGGTAGATCTGCAAAAGCCCCTGGGCAACTCCGAATCCGGGTTAGTAAAAGGTACTTCCTCTCCGCATACTTGCTTTGCATGTTAAATGCTTACCCGTTGCGATCTTCTTGGCCTCCTGGATCTCCTGGAAAGTGCCCCGGGCCTCATTCTGTGCGGCCTCTGCACTTTGGCGAGCTTTGGTAAGTTCGGTCTCTCGAACCGACGCTTCACGCTCCAAAGCCTCACACTTTTTCACCGCGTCCTGGAGCTCCTGCTGGATCTCGTCGACCCGGGCCTTGAGCTTCTTACGGGCGGCTTGCTGCTGGACAGCCTTTCCCTCGGCTTCAGTCAGGGCATTTTTCAGGGCCTCGACCTCGGTCGCCACCCCTACACACATTATGACACGCCGGTCAATACTCATCACTTATTCTTTCCGAATACACAGCAAGTCGTTACTCAACTTGCTTCTTGTGGAGCTGAATCTTCACCTCGCCGAGCTCGTTCTCGGTCCGCTCCAACCTCTGCTTCAGTTCAGACACCTCAGCAGCATGCGAGGTCGCGGCCAACAGCGACGCCTATTTAATCACATAATTAGTCTCCTACAAAGGATTGATCCCCTGTCTGGCCTTTTTTTCCGAACACCGGACAGTGTCTCAGGGGCTACTGTCAGCACGGGGTGTTCTCTTTTTACGTGACTTACCTCGAAACCTGTCAACAAGTTGTGGCAGGCCTTGTTTAGTCCGCTCTTAACGGACTAAACTTTCTCGATCACCGTACCCATAAGGATACGGTGCTCGTCCACAATGGAGGCGCCTCGTAGTGCCTCCATCAGGTTATCCGGTGCCCCTGGTTGGACAGGGGCCACCGGTGGAATCGACGCACTCCCCTCCTTCGAAGGAGGCTACTCGCTCGATTCTGGAGCCATCTGGGTCTCCAGAATCGTATCTGGCTGTGGACCGAACTGAATACGGACCACTTCGCCAGTCTCCAAGGGGATCCGCTCCCCCATGTGTCCGGCAGCGGAGGTTTCGCTTTGTGGCGCCTCCCGAACAGCGTCCCGGGCTCCTCCCCGGCTCGGAGCGGTCCTCCGAGACAACACTTCGGTGTCATCCTGGGCCTCGGGGGAGTGAGCGGTTGGCGGTGACGCACTGGCCATTTCCGCCGGATCCAACGAACTTCCAGATGTGGTTCGCTGGACGCTGTCGCGGGCCGGACTACCATAGCACAATTAACCACGTCAAAACGATAAAAAGGAGAGGCCGGGTATACTTATGTACGGGAGTCATAATACTTATGATGCGGCCCGGGGCCTAGTGCGGAGCCGTCGCTCCGGACTGCTTTCCACGTCCCATGCGGTGTCGACCGCAGGGGCGCCCTTCCCCTTCTTGAGCGTTCCCGCCTGCAGATTCATAGAGGCCCCCCTCTTCTTCTCCTTAGGGGGGGTTTCTTCTCCTCCTCCTCCTCCTCCTCTTCCTCGTCGTCGCCCTCAGGGATGGAGGAATGGGCTTCCTCGTCTTCGGACATCACGTCCGAAGTGCCCTTGCGACGGGGGCCACTTTTGGCCCCCTTGGCCTTCTTCTCCGGCGCCTTATATGGAGCCGGCATCAGCATCCACTACAAAAAAATACACTTCCGTGATGATACGTGTTTGTCACAGTAGGTCACGTTTTTGTCATGCATGTACATCCATGACAAATTTATGACAAAATCAAGATAGTCATACCTGTGCTGTCGTAGAAGTGTTCCATGACATTACCAAAATTATCATCACGGAAGTGTCCACTTCCATGACGATAAATCACGCGTCACAGAAGTGCTTTCGTCAAGGGTGACCGACACGTGGCATCCACTGTAACGGAGCGCCGTTAAGCTATCGGGTCGGGTTTTGGATCCGGTAACCCGTTAACAGCCCCGACCAATGGGGATTTTCCACGTGTAAAATCATCATTGGCTAGAGGAAACACGTGTCGGCTCATCGTTGGGACAGATGTCATCCACTCACTGGACAGAAGGCGCCTATGATACGTCGACACGTGGCACGGCCCAACAGTGGCCCATTCATGTGAAAAGGCCGGCCCGTATGACTTGGTCAAAAGCTGGCGGGCCGGCCCATGGAAAGCCTGTTAACGGCCTGTTCGCATATAGCCCATTTACAGCCCGCTAACCCAAGGCCCGTTACGCCCTATCCGAATTAGGCCCAGTAGTGTCATCTGGGCCATCCAATATGATTCCAGCCCGTTTTCACTTCTGGCCCATGTATAGCCCATGACGTCTTTCGGCCCATAGGAGGCCCTTTGTAACTCTTGGCCCATTAGTGGCCCGTGCTGAAACAGGCACGTAATGAACAGTGTATTACTTTACACCCATTAACGGCCCGTGGTGAAACTGGCCCGTAATGAACAGTGTATCACATTATACCCATTAACGGCCCGTTATTCCGTTGGGCCGTTTCCAGCCCAAGTTAACTTTCGGCCTTCCGAGGGCCCATTTATTCTTGGGCTCATTTGCAGCATTCGGTTACTTACGGCCCGTTACTGTCATTTTCTGCTTGTGGGCCAAATTCAGCCCGTCGTTACAGTCGGCCTGTTTGTGGACCGTTAGTCTGTTGGGCCATTTTCATAGCATCACCAAATACGGCCTATTAACGGCCCGTTATGGTCAGCCCATAAAACGTACGATTTCCATTAAAGGCCCGTCTATGGCCCATTAAAGGCCCGTACAAGACCCATAAATGAGTCGGCGGCCCATGGATCCTACGAGACGTAGAAGGCCCATGGATCCTACAAGACGTAGAAGGCCCATGGATCCGACGAGACGTACAAGGCCCATGGATCCTACCATACGTACAAGGCCCATGGATCCTACGAGACGTAGAAGGCTCATGGATCCTACGAGACGTAGAAGGCCCATGGATCCTACGAGACGTAGACGGCCCATGGATCCGACGGCCCGTGAAGGGCCATGGTCGGGCGAGTTGGCCCCCGTTTGAACGATATAGCATATTCAAAGAATTATCCTACTCAATACTATACAACAAAGAGATCAAGGCATAGAAAGGTAGAATAATCCTACACTATACAATAAAGAAATTACAGCCGATTATACCCACCGGGCATTATGGTTCGGCACAGGTGATAATAAAGCATACACAAACAACAAATTACATACACTTGGCAAATACAGCTCATACATCATGGACGCGCATCAACTTAACTCCATTTGAACTATAATCTCTTCAGAAAATAGGATTGGCCGGATTCAGATAGCACAAATTTCAGTCTGCAAAATCTCCAATTCCTTCATGGTTACCTCAGTGTCTTGTTTCATTTTTTGACTCCTGCATCTAATACCTGCATATCCAGTCTCAACTTGTTGATTATACGTTGACAATCATGTACACGTTGTCTTGCCACCTCTAGTTGATGCTCGAGAACATCAGCACATTCCAATTCCAATCCATAATCATTCGGTAACGGCCATGCCGCACTGCTCGCAGATCTTTGTGTTGATGTCACTTCATCTTGAAATGTTTCTGTAAGTACACATGACTAGGGCAAAAATATAGTTACAACAGTGAAGCGAACAAGACACTATTTTGTACTACATGGCAAAACAGGACTAACAATAATGTTACACCTCACTTTCAAAAAAATGTTACACGTCAAGAAGCATAAGCAGGTGATATTTTAAAAATTATAAAAAAGATAGTCTGTGCAGCCTGCATACAGAAATCCCTCTTAGCTCACCAGAGGAGCATGATGTTGGGGCCCAATCGAAAACACAGACAAGTTACAAATTTAGACAGCACGTTGCGTATAAGTAAGCAAGCAGTTGGCCATTCTGTGCCTCAATTAAAGTCTTAGGGAGCATAATGAATAGCAGAGGGTTTCATACAAACATACTACAGCAGGCAAAACTATGCAATCATTAGCGTAGTATAAACTAGATTGTTAGCCTCATGCAATAATAGTTGGTTAATAGACTTCAAAGCTTCAGGCACACTTCGGCAGAGTAATTAAATGGTAAGGCCTTTAATTATGTCAACTAATAGTGATACAAGTACCGAACATCAGGCATGATTATTTGGGCATCTCATTAACTGAGGACAAATAAAGCAATTGAAAAGAGAAAATTAACTATGCCTGAAACAAACAAGGAATTGAACTGTTGAGTTGCATACAGTGACTTACCTTAGCAGGTTTAAGAGGCTCAGCGCAGCTCCTACTTCTCTTGCAAGGCTCCTTCCTAACATCTTGTACTTGGAAATCCTCAATCTTATCTTCATTGCACCCCCTCTGCAAGGTGACACAAACTAGTTACTCGTCTCCTTGGAAGATAAATATGCATACTTTCCAGTCTGTGAACACAAAAGGATGAGACTATAACAAAACAACACCACATAATGAAACATGCCGCATCTCTTGCACTTGCACACAATGAAATGAGCATTTACTATGTCTGCACTATGTAAAAACTAGGCATACCTTCGAACTGGATCTCCAGGTACTCTTGGGGAGCCCATTGTAGTGTACAACCAAACCTTTATGTCACCTATGAGTTAGACAAGGCCCCACTACAGCAGCCCTTAGTGTTTAAATCATTGACAAGCTCCGTTAGAGTGTTAGGTCAAGAACATCAAGTAATCAAAGCAAACAGTCCTAGTATGGCTGGCTGATGCAAACAAGCAATTGAACAGATGTGTGAGCAAATCTTACATATCAAGAAAAGAAGCAAAGAAGGAGGCTTAAAGACCATCACTTGACTGACCAGATTTAAGGGGCATTTAAACATCATGTGCAACGTATGAACTAACATAAACATTGCATATTCCAGATTCTACAATGGAATGCACATGTATTAGGTTATGCCATGTATGATGATGCCTAAATGTACAGATAGCAGGCAGGAGTGATTCATCATTGCACGCACAATTGAATTGCAGGTTAAGGGCCAGTTCGATTCCGCCTTTTCAGGGCATATTGTCAAAATAAGCCATAAAAGATGTAAAGAAGCCATTTTTGAGTTATGGGCTTGGGCTTAACTAATTTCGCTTTGGAGGGGGGTGTTTCGGGTAGAACCTCACTAAAAATTGAAGGGAAGGGGAATAGTGAAATGACTCTGTTGTCTGCCTATATTACACTCAAAATGCAACTGCTGGCGCCCGTGTCACACCTGACCCTCAAGTAAAAAGAAACACGCAAGCATTCATTGCCCTGCCCGCATGCATCTCCTCTCCCCTTTCCCTCTACCTCGATCCCCTGCCTGCAGCACTAGGGTTCCTCCAGCGAGCCGTCGCCACTGGTCCCATCTGGCCTGGTCCTCGACAATGCTATGTCCAGCTAGGCTACATGGCCGGCGGGTAGGGGCAAATCTCCCTGGCTTCTCCTCCCTCTGGCGCCGCCCCTCATTCTCATGGTCTCCAGCAGCTGCTCCACTATGGTTCATCCAACGCACTACTTCGGCGGGCGCTGCACAACTACGGCTGATGCCACACTGCGGCAGAAGGCACCTTATTCCCCCTCCCCTCCTCCCAGGCCATGGCCTTGAGGTGCTGTTGAAGGATGAGCTCATCCAACAAGGTGAGGATCTCCTATGATTTTTTGCCAAATTTTCATTCTGATCCACTATACGATGAATTGCTATGAGCTGCTTCTACTGCTGCTATATGATGCATTGCTATCAGCTGCTCCTGCTGCTGCTATATGATGAATTGCTATGAGCTGCTGCTCCTGTATGATGAGTTGCTATGAGTTGTTGCTGCTGCTATATGATGAATTGCTATGAGCTACTGCTGCTGCTGCTATATGATGAGTTGCTACAAGCTGCTCCTGCTGCTGCTATATGATGAATTGCTATGAGCTGCTCCTGCTGCTTCTATATGATGAATTGCTATGAGCTACTGCTGGTATATATTGAATTGCAGACTGCTGCTGCTGTATGATGAGTTGCTATGAGCTACTGCTGCTGCTATGTGATGCTTTCAGGTGGTGCTGCTATACGATAATAACCAGCCACTTGGACCATCGAATTTCAATAAATAATTGTTCTTCATTTAAATGTGGGTCATGCGTTCTTCGTTTAAATTAGGTAATGGGATCTCTATGGAAAACATTGGCCAAAGTAGATTGTGCCAAGTAGATGGTATCTTTGTATTTGCATGTTGAGCAAATAGTGATGGTCTGTTTTCCTATCATATTAATTACTGCACTGGGTTCAATTTGTGATGTTTGCAAGTCAAATTAATTTCCATATGGGCAGCAAAATGAAAAAAATATAATGCAATCTAGACTTTCCACTGATCATACCAAAGATAAGCTGAAAACGCAATGAAAAGAACTGGTTGGCTTATTACATGGAGCTTATAGTCACAGGTGCTTATTTTCTTAGGATAACTCGTAATAACTGTCCCTAAGAAACTTGGCTAATAGAACTGGCATACAAATGACATGTCACGATGATTGCAATGGAGGAGTGACGTACCATAGCACACTGTATAGGCTCACCGCCGCCTCTCCTTTTTTGCGATGTTCCATGAAATTGCCACATACATCTTGTACTTTTCCATTGTGTAACCCTATCTGCAAGTTGACACGGCTAATTTCAGACATCTCTACATGATACTACATTGCATATCCCTTGCGCATATTTAAACCACCAATTAACGATTGTGTGCGTACCATAAACTAGCCATGACTCTGTATGCTGGACTAGCAGGCACTCTAAGGGAGCCTAATGTAGTGCACTAGAATTCCTACATGCCACCTACGATTTTGTGTAGTGTACTGCCCCTGTTCCTAAATATATGTCTTTGTAGAGATTCCAGTATGGACCACATACAGATGTATATAGATGCATTTTCGAGTGTAGATGCACTCATTTTGCTCCGTATGTAGCCTATAGTGGAATCTCTAGAAAGACTTATATTTAGGAACGGAGGTACGAGGTAGTATCATGTATGACATCTACATATCTAATTTAGCAGCCAGTAGTAGAAATCATTGTCTGCACAAAGGGATTACTGGTCGAAAATCCTAGCAAAGCACGCTGGCAGGCACAGAACAATACAAGAGACAGAGACGCGCTTACAAGATCATAGCAATGCCTCAGTCCAGGATCTTGGTTGGTCAAGCTGTTAGATCCAGAAGAAACATCGTCCTTGTAGTTTTTGCCAGCTGCATAACAGGTAACAGCGACCGGTTAGTATATTTGAAGTACATCGGGCAGGTGATGCTAGACGGGTTTAAAGGTGACAAGTACCTAGGCCGTGGCGGGTGCTTGGCATCTCTCCAGATGGTGGGAGTCACGTTAGAAATGTCGAGGGTGATGAGGCTGCGCTGGCTGTCGGGGTCAGGTAAGGAGATCTAGAACCGTCGAGTAGGGTGTTTGTGGAGCGGCTCCGGTAGGGTGGACTACGGTGTGGGCGAAGCGGATCTGTGGCCGTGGACGAGGGCGTAGGTGAAGCTGCTCCGGTGGCTGGGTTAAGGATGGTGTCCACGACGCGGATCTGCGGCCGTGGACGGGGCGTCAGAAGCTGCTCCGGTGGTTGGGTTAAGGATGGTGTCGACGATGCGGATCTGCGGCCATGGACGGGGCGTCAGAAGCTGCTCCGGTGGTTGGGTTAAGGATGGTGTCGACGATGCGGATCTGCGGCCGTGGACAGGGCTTCAGAAGCTGCTCCGGTGGTTGGGTTAAGGGTGGTGTCGACGATGCGGATCTGCGGCCGTGGACGGGGTGTCAGAAGCTGCTCCGGTAGGTTGGATGAGGGTGCGAGGAAGCGGATCTGAGGCCGTGGACTTGTGAGTTGGCAAAGCGGCCCCGGTAGGGTTGAGAATGGTATAGGCGAAGCTACTCCGGTAGGGTTGACGATGGTGTCGGCGAAGCGGCTCCGGTAGGGTTGAGGAAGGTGTCGGCGAAGCGGCTCCGGTAGGGTTGAGGAAGGTGTCGGCGAAGAGGATCAGAGGCCGTCGACGAGGGCGTTGGTGGGGCGGCTCCGGGGGTGTGGACGAAGCGTCGCCGGTGGGGAGTACCAGTGAGCCGCTGCAGATGCGCGGTGGTTGACGAGAGTACCGGCGAAGCAGATCCGGCACCGTGGACAAGGCCGGCACAGAATGGGCTGTGGTACAGTGGTGGATGAGCAGTCTACTTGTTTCTAGGGGAGGTGGGAGGGGTAGATGCAGCCGCGGAAGCAGATCCGGCGAGGTGGACGCCGCTGGCAGTGAATGGGCTATGGTACGCCGGTGGATGAGCAGTCTAGGATTTTGAGAGGGGAGGGGAGAAAGGGCGATGAAGTACGGACGGCGTGATGTAAGATGCTGTGGTGCTGTGGAGTTAGTCGTTTTTGCGGGAGGGGGGAGGAAATGGGGGTGCCGTGTAGTGGGGGAACCGAAAGTTACCAAAGCAGCCCCGACCTATCATGTAGATGAGGGCGGTATTGTAACTGTTGGTCTCCGTGCACCAAGGACAAAAGGGGGATTTCGCATGCTAAAGAGGCGGGAGATATTGCCGCCCGCGGGATCGTTCGTATCCAGTTTCAACTAATTTTGGACCGTGCTAGCGGGAAGGTCATGCTAGACTGTGTACACGGGGCACACGTCAGCAGTGAATAACTGGTGTGAAGTCCACCCCAGAAAAAAGACAATAACTCGGGATGATGCGCCGATTACTTGGACGTTCACACGGGCGCGGCCAATCGTACGGGTGTAGTGGCGCGTTCACATAAAAGGAATCAAACGCTCAGCCTATGTATTTCTCGTGTAAATAGATAATTTAGTGCCATTGGTTATTTACTTTAAACATAATGCATTGACGTGTTAGTGTAGAGGCGCACAAAAAGAAATGGATATTGTAGTCAGCTACTTAAAAGTGTTACCTCGTATGATTACATAGCCTCCATTTCATAAATTGCGTACCCGTTGAATTCATATATGAATATTACATATATTACTTCAAAATAGAAACTTAAATCATCCAAGACTAATGAATTTGAATGCAAGAGTAACAATGGTGCATATACATGATAGCTACATTGGTTGTTTGAAGAAACATCACTGTAACTTTGGCATGCACAACTGAAAAGGTTTATTTAAATAGAAAAAAATGTGATATGTGAGTGTCCAATCTTTATAGCGTTGAATCGATATTGTACCTTTGGCCACGATACGAAGTAGATATTGACTTATGTTCAAGCGATGTGTAACACCCCGCATGTAACTTGCCATATTTGTAACTCCGACTCTTGCCATTTCCGGCTATGTGATATGTTTTTCCCTCCGTTGTCGGGTTTTGTCTTTCATTTTGTATTTTGTCATGTCATGCATTTTCATATCATGTCATCATGCGCATTGCATTTGCATACGTGTTCGTCTCATGCATCCGAGCATTTTCCCCGTTGTCCGTTTTCCAATCCGGCGCTCCTATCTCCTCCGGTGCACCCCTCTAGTTTTCTTTCGTGTGCGTGTATCAAACTTTCTCGGAATGGACCGAGGCTTGTCAAGTGGCCTTAATATACCACCCGGAGACTACCGGTCAAATTTCGTTCCATTCGGAGGTCGTTTGGTACTCCATCGGTTAACCGGGCAGCCGCAAAGTCCATTTGAGTGTCCAGCAAAACTCCCCTCTAAAACCAGCCCAAAACCCACCAAACTCTCTTCCATGCTCTAGGTCGTTCGATCACGATTGTGTGGGCGAAAACCGCACCTCATTTAGAGCCTCCTAGCTCCCTCTACCTATAAATATGTAGGCATCCCGAATTACAACCGCAGTCTAACCCTAGCCCTCGTCCCACTCCGTCGCCGGACACGTCCGGGCGGAGCCGGACACGTCCAACCGCCGTCGCCGGCCCGCGAAGCCCGCAGCGGGCCCGCCCGAGCCCGCCGCCGCCTCCTCCTGTGCCCGCGCCGCCGCCCGCCGCGCGCCGCCACCGACGGCCGGCCCCGCCGCCGCCGCCATCGCCGCCGGCCGGCTCGCCTTCTCCGCCGCCGGCGCCCCTCCTCCGGCGCCCCTCCGCCCGCCACCGCCTCGCCTCCCCCGGGCCGCCGCGCCTCCTCTCCCTCCTTCCCCGTCGCCGGCCAGGAGCTCCGGTCCCGATCCGATCTGGATCGAGCCAGCGGTACTGTTCCCGTTGACTTCTTCGTCCCCCCTTTTTCTTCTAAGTCCTGGAATCTTATCAGCATATGCACTTGTTCCCGATGCCGTAACTTCTTGCATGTAGCTCCGATTCGCGCGTGTAATATGTCAAATTGTTCGCCTCGTGATGCTCTTCATTTTGTTCAATTGCACCATGTTCATTCGAGGTCACCTTGATGCCCAAATCTTCGTTCGAAGAGGGCTAGTTGCTGTTATTCTCTGGCTCTTATCAGAACTTGGAGATTTGTCATTTTTGTATCATTTATTCTGTGCATCTTTTGAGCATAAGCTCTACATGTGTTCTGAAGTATGTCATGCCATCTGTCCAGTGGTGTAGTCCATGTATTTTTGTGATCTCTGTGGTGACTAGCACAAGCATGCAAAGTAGGCCCCGTAATATTTCTGATTTCAGGGACTTAGTGATTTCTCTAAGTTCTTGTCTGCTGTAATTTTGTTGCCATGTAAACTTGATGCTACAGAGAGATCCATGCATATTTTGGAGATGTTCAGTAAGGATGATTTGTATCTATAGTTGTAATTGATCCATTCCTGCAATTTTTTGCAATTATCGAGTGCCATAGCATGACTCAATCTGGCTCTACTTTTGCTATAAAATATTTCTGGCAGATTCTTGACATGATTTGCAATCTTGCCAAGCTTATTGTAGTTAATCCATACATGCTATGCAATTTTTCTTGCCATGGTTAGCTTCATAAACATGCCATATTGCTGTAGGTATGCTTGGTTTGTCATGCATTGCTCTGTAGTGAGTGCATCAAGCTCACAAAGAGGCCTACATATTAATATTCTGCCATGCTCTGTTTTTTGCTAAGTCTGAAACCTGATAACGAAACTTGCTATGTTTACATGCTTGCCATCATATTTTCTGGTCCTTTTTGGCTTATGGTCAGTAAGGGACTTTTGTCATGTGCATTTAGTAGAACACTACCATGCTTTGTTTTGCGCTTGATATGTTGTGAACTAGCCGTAGCTCAGTGTTCATCTTTTGTCAAGCATCTCCTGTAGCTTACTGCCATGTGCTTTGTTGCCATGTTGGGGTGTTGTAGCATTGTTGCTTGTTGCATTTTAAGTGCTATCTTGCTGTTAATTGCAGATTCATGTCATTCTTGTTTTGCTTGCCATTTGCAAACCGTGCATCCGATTCCGGTGATCTTTATATCGATTTCGACCGAAATCATCTCATCTTTCCAGTGGCATGCTTGGTTTGCCAAGTTACTGCCATGTTCATCTGTTTCCTTCCGGAGCACGCATATGCATCGCATATCATATCTTGCATATCATACATGTTTTGCATCATGTTGCTTGCGCATTTCTCGTGGTTGATTGCGGTTCCGTTTGTTTGTGTTCTTGTCTTGGGTAGAGCCGGGAGACGAGTTCGTGAACAAGGAACCTGTCGAGTACGCTTACGAGGATCAAGCTTTCGACAACTCTGAGAATCTTGCAGGCAAGATGACCACCCCTCGAAATCACTTCTATCTTTGCTATGCTAGTTGTTCGGTCTATTGCCATGCTCGCTACCTATCACTTGCTATATCATGTCTCCTATTTTTAGCCATGTCAGCCTCTAACCATCCTCTCCTAGCAAACCGTTGTTTGGCTATGTTACCGCTTTTGCTCAGCCCCTCTTGTAGCGTTGCTAGTTGCAGGTGAAGTTGAAGTTTGTTCCATGTCGGAACATGGATATGTTGGGATATCACAATATCTCTTATTTAATTAAAGCATCTATATATTTTGGTAAAGGGTGGAAGGCTCGGCCTTACTGGTGTTTTGTTCCACTCTTGCCGCCCTAGTTACTGTTATACCGGGATTATGTTCCTTGAGTTTGCGTTCCTTACGCGGTCGGGTGATTTATGGGACCCCCTTGACAGTTCGCCTTGAATAAAACTCCTCCAGCAAGGCCCAACCTTGGTTTTACCATTTGCGACCTATACCTTTTTCCCCCGGGTTTTCTAGAGCCCGAGGGTCATCTTTATTTTAAACCCCCGGGCCAGTGCTCCTCCGAGTATTGGTCCAAACTGTCAGTCGCCGGTGGCCACCAGGGGCAAATCTGGGCTGGCCTATCGGAAGCTTGGACAATCCGGTGTGCCCTGAGAACGAGATATGTGCAGCTCCTATCGGGATTTGTCGGCACATTCGGGCGGCTTTGCTGGTCTTGTTTTACCATTGTCGAGATGTCTTGTAAACCGGGATTCCGAGACTGATCGGGTCTTTCCGGGAGAAGGTTTATCCTTCGTTGACCGTGAGAGCTTATGATGGGCTAAGTTGGGACACCCCTGCAGGGTATTATCTTTCGAAAGCCGTGCCCGCGGTTATGAGGCAGATGGGAATTTGTTAATGTCCGGTTGTAGATAACTTGTCACTTGACCCAAATTAAAATACATCAACTGCGTGTGTAGCCGTGATGGTCTCTTCTCGGCGGAGTCCGGGAAGTGAACACGGTCTGAGTTATGTATGACGTAAGTAGGTGTTCAGGATCACTTCTTGGTCATTGCTAGATGACGTCCGTTCCATTGCTTCTCTTCTCGCTCTCATTTGCGCAAGTTAGCCACCATATATGCTTTTGCCGCTGCAGCTCCACCTCTTTGCACCATCTAGTCCTACTAGCTTAAATAGTCTTGATCTCGCGGGTGTGAGATTGCTGAGTCCCCGTGACTCACAGATTCTACCAAAACAGTTGCAGGTGCCGACGATGCCAGAGCAGATGATGGCGTCGATCTCAAGTGGGAGTTCGACGAGGAACGTGGTCGTTACTATGTGTCTTTTCCTGATGATCAGTAGTGGAGCCCAGTTGGGACGATCGGGGATCTAGCATTTGGGGTTATCTTATTTCCATCTGGATTTTGACCGTAGTCGGTCTATATGATTGTAATTTTGGATGATGTATGAATGTTATTTATGTATTGTGTGAAGTGGTGATTGTAAGCCAACTCTTTATCCCATTCTTGTTCATTACATGGGATTGTGTGAAGATGACCCTTCTTGCGACTAAACCACTATGCGGTTATGCCTCTAAGCCGTGCCTCGACACGTGGGAGATATAGCCGCATCGTGGGCGTTACAAGTTGGTAATCAGAGCCATCCCCGACTTAGGAGCCCCCTGCTTGATCGAATCGCTGGCGTTGTTGAGTCTAGAATAAAAATGTTTTGAGTCTTAGGATTATATATCGGAGAGTAGGATTCTTTTTACTCCTCAGTCCCTTCGTCGCTCTGGTGAGGTCTCCTGACGTAGAGTTTTGACTACTCTCTCCTCAAATTTCACTAAAAAAAAATTTAGGATCACGCGGGTATCTTGGAATCGTTCCGATCGATTTGTGACGAGAACATTGTTCTTGGTGCCTCCTGTCATTTAGGGGTTGTGGCAGTGTCCCGGGGAGTTGAGCTCCGAGGTGTTGTCGTCACAATTTTATCGTTGCAGTTCTGGAATACCTGAGTTTCGCCGACATCGAAATCTCTTTTATGCAGTTGTTGGTGAGATCACCTCGACGCCACCCCGTACTGGGGCGGGAGTTCGGGAGTATTGCCATAACTTGTATAACGGATGTTTTTTGAAGGTTGAGGTAAACGATTTCCGAAGATTTCTTGGTTATGTGTTGACGGATGGATACAGCTGGATCTAGGGATTGTTAGTTTGGGTGATATATTTTGTGTCCCCTGTATCCCCTACACCAGATTGCATAACCAGAAAGTTTCGGAAGTTTATAAGTGGGAATTCAAGTAGCCTTAGGATTTCTTTCCGACAGACGCATGATATGAGATTGGGGTTCGACGTCTAGTGGTCCGCCTGTATACGGTTGATTTTACAGTGGTCTCGTTGTGTCTTAAAGAGTCCATGGCTTTGCCGACTCGGGGACGCTTCGTATGTCATGTGCACAGCCTTGTACATGATGGTGCTGTACGATTGAGCCCGTGTGGGCCCCACCACGAAAACTTCGGATGAAATATCTATCATATGTTTGTTCCGGCTTATTCTGCAAGCCAATACTTTGTTTTATTTTGTATTGTGGTATTCGAGTTACTTCGAATTCATATGTTCATTCCATATCTTTTTCAAGTGGCTTCTCAACTTATGGAAGTGTGATGATTTACTACGGAATTCATTCGTTCATCTTCGATCAGCCCAAGTCTTTCAGCTACTGTGCCGAGGCCACGGATGCCGATGATTGGCTCGTGGACATCAACAAGCATTTTGAATGTAGCAATGTCAGGCCTGAGGACTATGTCAAGTTCGCTTCTTTCCAGCTCAAGGACCAAGCTGCTGATTGGTATCAAAAATACAAAGATTCCAGAGGAGGTCATGTGATTACTTGGACTGACTTCTGTCGGGACTTCAAAGCGCACCACATTCCACAAAGTGTTGTTGAGAGCAAGCGTGAGGAGTTCCGCAATCTCAAGCAAGGAAACATGTCTGTGTATCAATACAACATTCAGTTTCAGAAACTTGCTCGCTTCGCTAAACAAGACGTTCCTGATGAGAAGAGTATGATCTATCACTTCAGAGGTGGCCTTAAAGAGGATCTGCAGTTAGCTCTCGTTCTTGTTGAGCCTACTCAGTTTGATCAATTCTACAATATGGCACTGAAGCAAGAGGCTGCTCAGCTCAAGTGTGAGGCTTCTAAGAAGAGAGTCACGGACGCAGTTCAGTCTTCTTCTTCCTCACTTGTGACAGCTAAGCAACAGAAGTTCTGGTTGCCTCCTCCTCCTCCGTTTCGTCAGCCTTACCAGCAGAAGAACAAAGGTGGCCATGGTTCGTCCAACTCTTCCAACTCTGGCTATCAGAACAAGTCTCAGAATCAAGCTCCCAAGTCCAATGCTCCTTATCACCGTTCACTCTCAGAGGTGACTTGCAACAAATGTCAGTAGAAAGGCCACAATGCTAACAAGTGCTTCAACCAGAGGCGTCTTCCTCCTCCTCCTCCTGTCAGATCTTCCAGCAATGCAGTGGTCAAGCATAATCCAAAGTTTGCAAAGGTGAACATGATGAATGCAGCTCAAGCGGAGGAATCTACTGATATGATAATGTTCAATCTTCCTGTTAATGATATTCCTGCAAAAGTTCTTTTTGATACTGGTGCATCGCTTTCTTTCATATCAAGACCTTTTGCATCCAAGCATGAATTGCATTTCCAAGGATTGCCTAGGCCGTTAGCAGTTGTCTCTCCGGGCAAATGCATGAATGCAAGTTCCATGGTTCCGAATGTTACCATCAAGATGGGCGACTATAAATTTCAGTCTTCTCCAATTGTTCTTGGTGACTCGGATATTGATCTTATTCTCGGGATGGACTGGCTTTCTAAGCACAAGGCTAAACTTGATTGTGCTGCCAGGGAAATTCAATTGACACACTCGTCTGAGGATGTGATTGTTTTTGCCGCTCGTGATGAAACCATTCGGTTTTTCTCTCTCAATGAGAAGGGCGAATTGGATGCCATCTCTCAAATTCCAGTCTTTTGCGAGTATGAAGATGTCTTTCCAGAAGAGCTTCCGGGTATGCCTCCACACTGGCCAGTTGAGTTCGTTATCGAACTAGAGCCTGGTACTGTACCCGTTTGCAAGCGTCCATACAAGCTTGGACCCAACGAGCTGAAGGAATTGAAGAAGCAGCTCGATGAACAAGAACGACTGGGTTTGATCAGACCGAGTTCTTGTCCATGGGGTTGTGGTGTTCTTTTTGTCAAGAAGAAGGATGGCACGGACCGACTTTGTGTCGACTACCGTCCATTGAACAAGAAGACAATCAAGAACAAGTACCCACTTCCCAACATCAATGAGCTATTTGAGCAACTCAAAGGCACTAAAGTATTCTCGAAGCTTGACCTTCGTATGGGTTATCATCAGATTCGCATTCGTGAAGAAGATATTCCCAAGACAGCATTCAGAACAAGCTTTGGTTCTTATGAATATACTGTCGTGTCTTTCGGCCTTGTCAATGCTCCTCCAGTGTTCTCTCGTATGATGAATTTCATCTTCAACCCCTTTACCAATGAATTCATTCTGGTGTATCTCGATGATATCTTGGTCTTCTCCAAGAATAAGCAGGATCATGCCAAACATTTGCGATTGGTGCTCGACAAGCTCAGAGAGTATCAATTCTATGCGAAGTTCTCTAAATGTGAGTTTTGGCTCGATGAAGTTCTTTTCCTTGGTCATATCTCCAGCATGGTCTACAACAAAAATGTGCTCGGCGGGTTAGCGCCGGATGCTCGCAACGCGATGACATGAGTTCGAATTATGTCTTTTAACTTTATATTTTTATATTATATATTACTCTACTTATTTAATATATACTTGTTTCGCTACTGTACTGACAGTGGAACCCACAGAGTACTTAGAATACAAGATTAAGGATGGACTTGTTTCTTTTTAACTTTCTGTACGAAGCTGTAGCCACCCTGCAAGTCACGTGTACACTGTACATGCAATTAACTTTTTATAGACGGACAATCATACAGGCTATTAAATCAAATGGATTGGATGTCACTCTATTATTTCCAGCATAAAGAGCATCTCCAACGGCAGCCAGCAAATTTCCTCCCGCTTCCTTAAGCGGAGGACGACATCAAACGCCAGCGGCATACATTTTTACAACTCTAACCAACCAGATGAAATTCGTGCAAACACGGACTGATTTCATATAAGCATGAAGGATTTCGTATAAAAAAGCCGGATCTTCGTATAAACATGGTGGATTTCATTACATTTACATGAACTAAGAGGTGCCAATCCGGCTCTCTTGTATAATTAATACTCCCTCCGTCCGGAAATACTTGTCCTAGAAATGGATGTATCTAGACTTGTTTTAGTTCTAAATGGCCACCCGTGGATCCCTTTGTCTTCCTCATGTCCGTCAGACACTTGCGGAGTCGACGAAGGTCCTCGGAAGAGACGAAGCAGCAAAGAAACCACCTGAATCCGTGGTCGTCGCCTCGGCGGTGGCCTTCATGGGTCCCAAGTGGCGGCGGCCTCCCGTTTTCTACTTCTCGATGATGGCGGCGGACACGGAGAAGCTGGCCACCGACTCGTCGCTCTCCACGCACCTGGCTTCTGTCTCTGCCCTCATGGCGCTGCCGCAGGCACGGGAGGCGCGCCCACAGACACGGGAGGCGCGGCCACCGCAGACACTGGTGGCGCGGTACGACGCGGCAGCGACGGCGCCCGTACCGGCGTGCTAGCCGCCGTGCCGGCGTGGAGCAACTCGCCACTCCTCATCGAGCTGAACTGGAGCGGCGAGTTGCTGAACCACGCGCCTGCTTGGGGCGGCAACTGGCTCCGTCGGGCCAAGCGAGGTTGGTGAAGCACCGAGCGGCCTCGCCCGTATCCGGAGGGCTCGGCGGGCCACCCAGCCGGGTAATATGCCGGAGAACGGCTCATCGGAAGCCATCGGAAGAGTGGAGAAAATGGTGAAGGAGGAGATGGGGGAGCGGCGGAGGGGTGCGATTCTTGCCCGCTGTCTGTCTGGCCTCGTGTAAATAGAGGGCGGACGGTAGGAGCTTGGCCGGCGTCTGGCCTCGTTTAAACTGAGGGCGGACGGGAGGAGCTCGGCCGGTGTTGCGTTTAATTCCGGCCCGCTCATGAACGGACGTGTGGCAGGAGTAGGATTCTCGGTTTGCATGCGGGTTTAACGGAGGGGTTTAATGGAGGCGCCGGGCGTGCAGCGGGCGGCGCAGTACTATTCGATTTGACAGCAGTAATGAGCCGTCAAATCACAAAGGCCCTCGCCTCTCGTGAAACCGACCGAGCTAGACTGCCCCGCCCTCTAGCCTTTTAAAAATGTATATACTCCACTTTTGTACAGTAGTAGTATCGATGGATTGCGCCATGGAGCAAAACTTGAAATTAAAAAAAAGGTGGTACATATAGAGAGCGCTCGTCGCCAAATTATGCATATAGTACTATTAAAAAGGCTTGTCACAATAATGGTGTCCAGCACAAGTGCACAACCCACCCCTCAAATAAAACTAAGCACCCTGGAATTCTTTGACAAAACTAAGCACCCTGAAATTCTTTGACAACTAAACTGCTGGCTATATGATGTTGGCCATATATATTGTACGTATATAATGTGAAGAAACGAGTGGTAGTACTATACCAACTAAAAGATGAAATGTAAGAAATACTAGTATGTACGTACTGAAGAGTTAAAGTAACAAGAAGAAACATAACATAGTTCTGCTGGGGGCTCAGCACAACACACCCCTCAAATTAAATTAAGCACACCTGAAATTAAACTTTGCAACTATTCCGGTAGACACTGCATTAGAACCACCATGAGCAACGACACTGCCACCTTACTCGGAGTCCTCGTCCACGTCCTCGACTTCGTCCTTGTCCCTCTTCCTCTTGGCCGATACTTCTTTGCTTGAACCGCACACTTGGCTGTTGCTCTTCATCCAACCCTTGTAGATATTGAAGCAAAGGTAGCCATCCATTGCAGCGTAGTGGATGTGGTCTATATCTAGTACATTCCGCTGCCATGCATGACGATGAAACGTGTATGGAGGTTTCTCCAGTTTACCGTACGAAGGATGAACCATGGCTCCTGCCAGGGTCAGCATTGAAGGCTGACGAGAGGACACCAGCCGATTCTTCTGGAGGTCGAAGGTGTTGCCTACAACGAGGCCTATCCGACGCAGGACTTCTTTGTCGTTACCAAAGTCTACAGTAACGAATTTGACTAGGTTGCTCTCGAGGAAGTCCTTAAAATCCTGGCACTCAACGTCGGCATGGCATATGTGGTAGACCAAGCATAAGTCATGCACGCAAACCTGGATCACGGCGGGCTTCTTCCTCTCTTCGTCCTTTAGATCCTTCTCTCGTCCCAGGACTGTGGTGTACTCAACATCTAGCCCAGCGACCCACTCATCATCTGAGTCTTCGAACATGCGTCTGAAGCGAGAAAGGCATCCTTTCACCGTCGCGGAAGAACGGGTGTAGATGACGTCGAACTCATCGCCGGTGATGGTTCTAACCTTGTACTCACCGCCGATCGGGGAGATTTGGGACGCCATGGATTTGGGAGGAGGGTTAGGATTAGTGGAACTGCCGTAATGTGAATGGACGGGACGACTAGGAGCGAACCGCCGTAGTATTGAAGGACGTGCGGGGACGAGTAGGAGCGAACTGCCAGCGTGCGAACGGCAGGGTAGTGGCTTTCCATTCTCCCATGATACGGGCTTCCGAGAGCCCTTGGATCTGAGATCGAACGGTTGCATGGCGTGATTCTAGACCTATGGGTGAATATCCTATCCTGGAGGGTTATTCTGCAAATTTTCAGCAACTTAGCATGCGACCGTTTGATCTCAGATCCAAGGGCTGCCAGCAGCCCGTATCGTGGTCGCGCCTACCACGACCGTCGCGTCGCTCGTGCGGTCGCGCCCTTGGAGATTTAACACGGTGCGTTAGGCTATCTGATGTTGGCATGTCATACATAGTCATCACTTAGTCACTCATACTACAACAAGGTTTTGGCTATAAGGTTGGCTATAAGTGTATTTTTTTACTTCTCTCTATCTCTTTCTTCGTACTCCCTCCGTCCCATAATATAAGAACGTTTTTGACACTAGTGTAGTGCCAAAAACGTTCTTATATTATGGGACACAAGGAGTACTAGTATTTATTGCATTGCCAAGGAGTGACCTCTTCCAATGAAATGGTGTTGCTAAGTTTGCTTCATTTAATTAGCTATAGACTCAAAATTGTCTTTTCACCTAGGTACACGCGCTTAGCACCGTTTCTTCCTTGGGTCACCAAACTAGTCTCTCTCTTCTTGATTAACTTGCCACATCAGACTTTATGCCTATGTGGCAAGCTTAAGCACCTGTAGGAGCAAGTAAGTACAATAGTGCGCTTTACATGGCATTTTTGCATATGTGGAGGAAAGAGAGGCAAGGAAAAAGTGGAGAAGTGGGCTCTCATGCAAGAGCCAGCCTCTACTACATGGTGGAGCATTGGGAGAGGCACCTGTATGGAGGTGGTCAGGAATCGGGAGACTCACGCCGGTCGTAGCGCCGCAGTTAAAATGATAATGGCAAGTCAAATCACGGGGCCCCACCTGTCCAGCAGTAACTCGCTGTCAAATCACACAGCCCTACGTTTGCAGCAGCCTACTCCCTCGTCTTCTCGCGTCTCTGTCGAACCGACTAGGCGGAACTGCCCCGCCTACCGCGCAGGAAAAGCCCGCGCAGTATACTCCCTCCGTCTAGGTGACCAAGGTGGAGAGGAAAACGAGAGAACTTAATGTTTAGTATTTGCTAAGGCTGGTTGTAATGGTACTAGCCTTAGCAATTTTGATGAGGTGTCATAGAATTAAATGAAGAAAGAGAGAGAGTTGAGTACTATGTGTCATACATGGCAATAAATAAAGTACTACATGATACTAATATATGATACATGGCGCAGGAGTACTAAGTATTATTAATACAGTTTTGCTAGAACTCATCTAGATGAGATATAATTTGGTCTCATTCATCTTTTATAGCCATTGGATGTGATGCTATATAAGATGCGTGTGTGCTGACGTGGGTTGTATTTGTTCTTGTGCAACGAACTGACCACTGCATGTCATGTTTGATAGTCTCAAGTCATTAAAAGCATACAAGCCCCACATCTCTTCTTGGTTGATTCCTCTATTTATGTCAAAAAATAAGAAACAACGTGAGAGTTAATGCACCACGCCTATGTGTTTACTATTTGGTTTTCGTAAGATGACTTAATACTCACCTAGACGGAGGGAGTATTCGATTTGACAGCGGGCGGCGCAGTTCCCGATACGGCTTTAATGCAGACGAGGGAGGGAGTAGCGGTTCCCGATATGTTGAACGGCCAATGCATCCTCCTTCAATTAATGCATGAGGGAAGTAATGGGAGGAGGTCCGGGAAAAGAGGCTGCACGATGTGAATGCAACGCAGTTTGCCCTCATTGCCCTCATATAAAGGCGCCCCTCCATTCCAATGCATCTACCACATCGTACGCACCTAAGCATTTGCCTAAGCACCTACACTAAGCGCAAAAGAGCTCACTCCAGACCCATGGCGGCGATGCGCGTGAGCGGCCAGCGGCTGCGCCAGATGGTCCACGACGCCGGCCTGCGGCATGGCGCCGAGGATCGTCTCCAGACGGTGTTGGAGACCGGCTGGTGGATGGCCGCCGTCGACGCCAACTACGACTCTCAGTTGGACCAGATGATCGTTGCCACCAGCAACAAGTTCACCGTCCTCAAGAAGCTCGCGGACGACATCGCCGTACTCCTCCAGCCCGCGCGCCCGGGCTCCTCATTGCCTGCCACCCTAATCGGCCTCCATGGCCGGAACCTCTTTCAAGCACTGGTGGCCCTGCGACTGCCCGCCGACGCCACGAAGAATGTCCACCTGGAGGTCGCGCTCGCCGCGAGGCGCCTCGCCCTGCAAGAATTCGTCGACCTACACATCCACGTGTACGAGCAAATCGTGTACATAGGTATCTACAAGGCCAGTGAGGACGCTACGACGTTGGCCTTCCTCAACCGGCTGGAAGCCTTGGATGCCTTTGCTGAGAAGCACCTCGACCTCGCCACAAAAGCCGCCGCTCCTTAGCCGCCGGTCGGTGGCCCGGCGCACTAAGTTGAGGAGGAGGAGGTCGTACGTTCGTGGATCCATCTTTCTTCTTGCCTTCTGTAACCACCACTGCGATCGCATCATCGTGGCCTTAATTCTTATTGTGCTGTTGCATTCTCGTTCCAGTCAATACCGACATGTGCGATCCCTTTGCTTAATTATATGCATCACTGTAACTAGTACTCCATCCGTCAATTTATAAGTTGTGCTTACCTTTTCCATCAACTTCGTGCAACGCGCGGGCATCTTGCTAGAAACACTAGAATATGTCTATATAATCCGTATGTGATAGTCCATTTGAAATCTCAAAAAAGACAAATATTTAGGTACGGAGGGAGTAATATATTAGGAGTATATCAAAACAATAGTGATTTCTTTCAAGTTTGTGAACAAATACTACTATTCTACTACTTTGGATCCGTCGCAACGCACGGGCACATTGCTGGTAAAAGGAAAAGGCCTGCCGCGTTCGCGTCGCACCCCCACACGCCCGGGAATCGGGAGTACAACACGGCCCGTCCGGCACGACACATAGCTTAGGGAAGGCGTGTTGCCTAGCATTTTCACTTTCATGTGGGACCGCCGTTGAGCAAACCGACACCCCGCCCGCCGCCGGGTTGGAAAACAGAAACGAGGGGAAGATCTAGCTGTAGCACGGAAGCCAAGAAATTTGGTGTCAGACGGGGCTCGTTGATAGAGTAGGAGCATTCCGTACTAGTACTACTCCTACTAGTACCAAGTTTGTACTCCTAATACTATATTACTAGTACTACCACTATACAACTAGTAGGTACGTGCACGGCACAACATCGTAGGAACAAAAAACGGGAAGATCTTGTTTTGGGTGATTTATCTTTTTTTCAATCAACGTAGTATGAATAATATGATGTGGGGGGCACCCATGAAGCTTATGTGGCTTGGTTGCATGGCTACGGAAGGTTAGAGAAAAATAAATAGATAATGTGTTTAGAGTGCACTCCACTAAATAGATATACTTTGGATCCATTGCAACGGACCGGCACATCTATATCTATACCCCCTATATAGTGTGTGAAAAACTTTGAAAGTTGGTCGTTGGATGAAGCCAATCCGACGGTACAAAGATGGCAAATCCGAGCACTACTGGCCGTTGGATATCATCCACCAGATTCTGCCACATGTATAATCTAGAAGACTCCATGGTTGAACTTAATTCATGACTAACTTTGCCACAACTAAGCTTAGGCAAAGTTATTAGTTCTTCAAAATGAGAGCCACAAGTTGGCAAGCCTAAGGGAATCTTGCCACATTTTTTGTGTGTATCTCATGTGGGGCCTTAGTGTGGCTTGCCTAAGGTGTGGCTTGAACCAAACACTCACCTAAGTTAATCAAACTTGCCTAACCTTACATTCCACCAGATTTTGCCACATGTTAGAATCCAGAAAGCTCCACATGTAGAAGCATAATGCACAAACCACCAGAATCTCATGCGTGCAATGCACGTGTACCTTACTAGTACTAGTTGGTAGTAGTAAGAAACAAATTCCAGTTTTGGCACGAGCTCGTACTGCGGGAGCACCACAAGGCCTGCCGCAGGAGTTACATTTCCCTCTCGGGGCCCACGGGACCGAACTTCAGTGGCTTAGTGCCCGGCCTATGAGTCAATGACATGCGGACCTTAAATGCGGCTGGCCCACATGTCATTCTCATGGTGGTGGCGTGGTTCGCGACTCACTCGTTCGAGATGAACCGGCCGGTGGTGGCGTGGCCGTGGCGAGGGTGCCACAGCTGGGCGTCGGGGCGTTACGAGGCGTAGATGGCCACACCGGCGGGTACTACCTGTAGTACATAAGTACTCCAGCTGAGGATTGATGACCGGGACGAAATGTGTCACAGCCGCTGGATGAAAATTCGATGGTGCGGGAGTACGGATCGGAGCACAGCAGCGGAGCAGGCAAACCGCGTCCAATCGGGTGTGTCTGTGGTAGAAAGTTGATGGTCGCCGCAGTTCAGCTGGCCCGCATGTCATGCACACAAAGGCAGAGGAGCGGTGGGGCCGAGAGGGATGAGGGGCACGTCGGGGGGATGAGGATCCCCTGACGCGAACAATCCTACCATTCTGTCACTGACATGTGGGACCCATAAGCGTGGGTCCCACCTGTCAGCGAAGGAAAGGCAGGGCAAGGCAGTGATAGCCACGTCAGAGGATCCATGTCCACGTCGGGGGACGTCGTGCCGTGGGTTGGAGCGGCGTCGTGGGAATCGCGTGTGGGTGTGGCAGTGGTAGAAACAAGAAACGTGATGGTCGCCGTGGTTCAACTTCCATGGACAAGCTGTCATGTCTGCTGACACATGTATATCAAAACTAGAGTGTTTATATTTCAAGCACGTGAACAAGTATTATTCTACTACTTTGGATCCATTGCAACGCACGGGCCAGCACATTGGTAGTAGTAGTGTCCATCTCTATCTCTAGAGGCCTTCCCTCGTTCATCCTTTTCTCTCACAAGATAAACTACTCATACAAATGCATCTTGATGTTCCGTGGAACGCACGAGGATGTTTCCTTGGGGGTCTCTCCAGCGCGGCGTGGCCGTAGTTGCAAGTTGACGCCCCTTGAGATGCCGACGTTGAGGGGCACTCGGATTTCCTCCGATGAGCAGGTAAGATGAGTTTGATCACGTAGTAAATGCATTCTAAAGACTACTTCCGTGTCCATTTCCTAATTCTCCCCCTGCCCACTGTTTCACAGGTTAGGCTCGGTGCGAGTGGAGATTGGCTTGCATATGTACGGGAGGGTACCAACATCAATTTGCACAACATTTACAACGGTGACACCGTTCCCGTAGAACCTTTGTCCAACATTGGGATCAGCCATGCAACGGGCCACCGCATGAATTGGTACGATGGAACCACGGTGAGATTGAATAAGATAGCACGAACCTTGCACATGGCGGTCAAAGGCGGACCATGCTGTCTGCGGCCGATTTGTTGCCGTACGAGTAGGAAGACGCTGTGCTCCTTTCTAACCGCATCTTCGCGGTGACAAACCAGGGGACTTATTTTGTATGGGACACATCCTACGATATACTCCCTCTCTCCCAGTTTATTTGTTTTGAATCTTTTCGTTTTATAAGTTTCAAATTCAAATTTAGAGCTCCCCATCACATGTTGAGATTACAATGTCCATTAAATCGTTGCGTGCATGTATAGTAAAGAAACAAATCTCGAGTTTGGCACGAGTTCGTGCTGCGGGAGCACCACAAGCCCTGGCGCAGGAGTTACATTTCCCTCTCAGGGCCGTCGGGACTGAGCTTCAGCGCCTTACTACACCTACCTTTGAGTCAATAACATGTGGACCCGATAGGTGACTGGTCCACATGTAATGCTCCCGTAGGCAGAGGGGCAGTGGGGCCAAGAGGGGTGAGCCGCAGGTCGGGGGACGTGTGGTTTCATGGGTTCGAGCGGCGTCGTGGGAATCGCGGGTGGCTGTGGTAGAAACTTGATGCTCGCCGCATTTTAGGTGGCCCACATGTCATGCACACAAAGGCAGAGGGGCGGTGCGGCCGAGAGGGGTGAGGCGCACGTCGGGGGGCGTGGTGCCGTGGGTTGGAGAGGCGTCGTGGGAATCGCGAGATGAAACGTGATGGTCGCCGTAGTTGAACTTCCATGGACAAGTTGTCATGTCTACGGACACATGCACTGCATACCGATCACTGGAAGGAGTAGCAGAGAAAGCTATATATGCGGATAAATAGTTCCTTATAGTCAAGCGGACCCACGCTACTACTCTGTTCCAAAGACATGCACACCATCGAAATAGTCCATCTATATCAATATACACCGAGAGGGAATAATTTTTTTTACAAGAGAGGAAATAGTTCATCCATCCATAATGCCCTCCTGCTGGTGCAGCCTTTTCTTCTTCTTCTTCTTCTTCTTCTTCTTCTTCTTCTTCTTCTTCTTCTTCTTCTTCTTCTTGTTCTCATTCTCTGTGGGAGACGGCTTCGCAACAAGCTCTTTGGACCTTGCAGCTATCTCGAAACTCACACGGGCATCGAGGGCAGCATATTTTATCCGCTCGTACGTCAAGGGATAATTCTCCCATCCAGACGACCTTAATGCCACCGTCTCGTCACCCTTCTGAAGATTTGTACCGAGCACAAAATTTGCTACGTCGAATAGGGATGGTGTCTGTTTATCACAATCTTCTACAGGAATTTTGATTCTGGTTTGTAGGTCAGCGATGCTTTTCAAATCAAGGTTGTACGGCTCCAGCTTCTGTTTGTCCCCTTCGATGGCTGCCCCACAGAAGTATACGTCCTCCCGAGACAAGAAATCGTGAAGCTCACCTGGTATGGAGGGCGAGTGTATGATGTGGTACACCAAAACATCATCTTCGAGGCACAGCTGAAGGACGGCGGCGCGCTGGATCTTCCCAGGGGCACGCTCCGTGTACTCTGCGTCGAGACCGATGACCCTCGTCTCTACCTTTTCGAGGGAGTTGGATACATTGTTGATCCACTGCCGAACAACCCTTGGGTGGACGGTGACGGTGGCAACTATGCGCATCGAGCCTTCGACGAGGACATGTTGGACGCTAAAAACCTGCATCTCGATCTCTTTCGCCATTTGGAACCGCTGGAACGGAGGGCTATGGTTTGGAGAATTAGGATTAGATGGCTAGTCTAACTGAAGTAGTAGATGATTATTTAAAGAGGTTAAAACAATGTGAACGCAGTGGGGTTTGGATGCAAATGAAGACGAAGGGGAGGTGAAGAAGCCGAGGAGAATCGGTTCCCGATGGAGAAGTAAATGGGAGAAGTGGCGTGCAGGCAGTTGATTAGACGGCTAGGTAGACTAAACGAAAAGGCTATGCGGGTAGACTGATGAGTCGTACCTGTTCGTGTACGTGCCCATCCTTCCTGATAGGTGGGACCTATGCAAACAGATAAAAAATGTGTCGTAGTTTTTTTTGAGCGCGTGAGTGGGAGACACAACATTCTCTGGTTAAGGAATACTCCCTCCGTTTAGGTGAGTATAAGTCACCTTATGAAAATCAGGTTTTCCCAAAACCTTTAGGCGTGGAGCATTAACTTCCTGCTCGATCCCCTCCCAGCCTCGTTAGCCAGCGTTCTCTTCCTCTGCTGCCGCGTTCTACCTTTCCATTTTTCCTCTTCTCAAGTGTGGAACGATCTGCATGCCGTCCTTGATGCACCAGAACGACCACTGCATGCATCGCGGCAGGGCGTTGATTGGGCATGCACGAGAATTTGGTTCTGCTCGCAATATGGATGATACCTGAACGATGAAGTGAACAGGCATGCTAGCACGGGAGACCTATTTCCGCTATACAATACTGGAGTACTCATGTTCCTACTAGTAGTAGTAGTAGTACAACTGTGGTACACTTGATGGTCAAAATACTATTCATCCGGTCCTCACAGTGAAGTGACAACACCCTGCGCCTGACACTAGTCCAGGCGGCGTGTTCGGGTTACCAAAGTCAGCCTCACCCTGTGCACTGTGCAGTCTGTCACCGCCGCTGTACAGCACATTGGCGCCTCGCCTCGTCTCCCTCTCCGCTCCCATAGCACCACTCCATCTCCATCTCCTTCTCCGTCTCCGTCTCCGTCTCCATCTCACTGTGCCCCCGTGTACCGTCGCCTCACTCGCCTCCCCCAGTACCACTATTCCCTCGCTAGCCGCTCCAGCACCGACATCCTTCTCCCCCGTAAATCAAGCCCCCTTCCAAACTCCACCATGGCCGAACGCGAACCGCGCAGCATCCATATGAGCCGCGATTGGAGCAATCTCCCCAGTGACATCCTCGACCTCTGTTGTTCGTGTATGGATATGTTGAGCGCCCTGCGGCTGGCTGCATGCTCGAGGGACATGCACACGGCCATCGTCGAAGCGAGGCCTAAGCTTTTCAAGACACCCTGCTTGCTGCTATCTGGTCTTGCGAGATTGGCTCACCATGATACGGAGGCGTGCATGATGCCCCTCGACTTCAATCCGATCTCCATTAGCCGAAACTTCTTTGCAGGTATGTAGTGGGTCGCCGTACATCATTTCCCTCGACATCGATCCGATCACCATCGCCCGAAACTTCTTGGCAGGTATGTACTGGGTCGGCATGAACTCCCACTGGATGGCTGCCTTCAGAGAAGACGGTAAAAAGTTGGTGCTCGTGAACTTCCAGACCTCCCATGAGATTATCCTTCCTCCGTTGGATTATATAGAGTATTACCATCGCGGTCCAAGTCATCTAGATTACTACGTCAGTTGGACGGACCTTGTTTTGCAGAAGATTGTAATCTGCCAAGTGCCCACACGACATGCGAATTACGCAGACTTCAAGCTAATTGCCTTGTTCGACCGCGGACTCGCCTATCTTTACGCCGGTGCCTTCTTTAGCTGGAGACAACTCGGCTCGCAGTGGATCATCGTCAAAGCTGATACACACTTCTGTGATGCTATTGAACACAATGGCATCATCTACGCGATCGACAAAGCAGATGGCACCACGTATTGCTGGGACGGCGCGTGTAAGTTGTTTCCGTCTCATGTTAATGATGACGCCATGACACTGTTTGAACTTTTTGTGATGATTGGCATATCCCTGTTTGAGCAGAATTTGAGTAGAACTATGGCAATGTATTAGAGACGCCGTAAATCAGCTATATTTGGAATGAGTTAATTCATGCGATTGTGACCATGTCATTACAGCCAATTTGTACCCTGAATAATCAAACGGTTAGGAATATATGGATATTATCCTTATTTTACAGTAATCTATATACTACTACTAAATATGAGTGTGTATCAATGGCCATGTTAGTTTCCTCATTTTCATGATGTAGAAACATGCACCACACTGTTGGTTTCATCTAACCATACATTAGGGAAGTAAATGTGCATATGGAGAACTCTATATTTGGAAGTAGTGAAATCCTGCAATGCTTACCATGTGTACATACCTATATTCGCCCTTCAGCAATCAATGGCTAGAATAATATCCTCACAAAAATTTTGCCCACAGAACACGAGTATATAACAATGCATGGTCTGTTAGTTACCTTGAAGAATTTGTTTGTGAGGACAGAACATGATTACTCCCTCCGTTCCCAAATATTTGTCTTTCTAGAGATTTTAACAAGTGACTACATACGGAGCAAAATGAGTGAATCTACACTCTAAAATATGTCTACATACATCCGTATGTTGTGTCTATTTGAAATGCCTAGAAAGACAAATATTTGGGAACGGAGGGAGTACATAACATGCATGACATGGTAGTTTCCTGTGAAGAATCGATTGCGAGATAACATGAGTATAACCATGCATGGCACTTCTATATTTTCGAACCCAGTATACATTTCCCTGTATTTTCCTCCCAGTTCCAACAGGGACATATCAATGTTGTTTCTTGCATTATCCTACTCATACTCTGAACAATGCTGATCTTACATTAACAATGCCTGTCCTTTTTGATATGATGCAGTGTCCCTACAGTTACTGCCCTTTGTAATCACACCACCTTTGCCAAAAACAGGGAAGCACAACTGGTTCCTCGCTCGATCAGACGACGGCAAAAGACTGATGATCATTCGGACACATGAGCCGGAAAAGTTATATTGCAAAAACCCCACTGTATACAAGCACCGTGTAATACGTGAGTATCCGGACAGTGGCTGTTACGTCTATGAGCAGGATACCAGCTTGTTGGGGCCTTTAGGATTTTTTAGTTGGAGGCGGGTAAACAGCCTTGGTTCACACTCTCTGTTTCTCGGACTCAATTATCCGATTAACCAGGAGATCACCGTTGGCAAGGACCTTGATGGCAGAGAGGCTCTGTTTGCTATGGAAAACTGTGTCTACACGGCGAGCCCTAGGAGTTCGGGAGCAAACTCCCCTGATTGTCAACGATACAGCCTGCAGCCAAAAGAAGGTGAGAATGACAAAGGCATCCGGATTAACTTTGATCCTTGGATGTCTCAATTACGACAGGCAGTGATGTGGTTCAAGCCTTCAGGTTGATAGGTAATTGGGCTGTTGCATCGAAAGGGTGGAGTACTGGTGTCTCCGGATCACTGGTCGCTGAAGCGGGGCTGCAAATTATGATGGTGTTGGATCATCTCTTCGAATGACTTTGTTGTCTTTGCTGCTGGTTCTGGATGGGTAGTTCTTTCTTTTGTTATGCATATTCCTTGTCATTTGGTCATCCTCGTCTATGTCACTCTTACTATGTAATAGTTGCTTCTGTTTAGAATGTCATTCTCGTCTGGATCACGAGAGTCTGAGCGCTGCAGATGGGTGCGTTTTGGTGGTGTAGCAAGACTTCTTATGAACTATCATGTCTTGCTGTTTATGTCAGTAGTAGTCACTAGTCAGTGTTTGAATGTTGTATATATCGTTGTTTCGAACTGTTTATTGTCTCGAACTACTGGTGGGCTAAATGAGGGCATCACCATTCTCCAGTGTTCAGAGTATATCTCCTTTTTTCAAGTTATATAATTTGAGCTCAGTGTCTTTTCGATGATGTACACTTGTTTGGGCCAGTGAGGTGTCGTTGAATATGGGCCGAGTAGTAACGCAATGCCAAACAGGTCAATTATGACTCTCAGGCCGGGCTCTCAAAAGATCCTGAAAAAAGAGGCCGGGCTCTCCAAAAAAGAAAGAATAAGGACTCTTAGGCCGACATGTGGGCGCCACCGGTGTTTTCGTGCGCTTGCGCGCCGAGAGCATATTGGCGCGTGCTCGAAATTCATGCTACCTTTTCATCCCCAGTCTCCCGCCCCTCCCCCACCTCTGGAATCTCGATTCCTACTCCAGTTCCCCCAAATCCCCCTCCTGTACTCCCTGTACTCAAGCGCACTATCATGTCGCCGGTCAACGCGGATCTCCGAGCCGGAGATCCTGAGGTCCGTCCTGCCTTCGGTCGCTGCGTGCTGTCGCTCAACAGTGGCATGGCGGCGCTTGACGACCAGTTTGCCGGCAAAGTGCTGATGGTAACCATCAACGGCGACCGGCCTCCCGTCTCGCCGGACGACCTTGTCAAAGCTCTTGGCATTGCGCACGGCATCCAAATAAGTGACTTGCTCGTCGAAGTCTGTCCGCCACCGGCTGATTTCTTCGTCAGGTTCCGGACAACTTTCGACTGCAGTCGTGTGTTCGAATCTTCCCGGCGTTTGTTCTGCGATGGCGCGCTGGTGAGCTTTGATCGGTGGCACCCAGGATGGGGCTCGGTGCCCTCTGAGCTTGAGTTTTTAACAAAGCTTACCTTCCACGGCATGCCTCGACGTGCTTGGAACAGCGAGTCCATGAACGAGCTTATCAACGACCTTGGAGGTGAGCTCGTAAGTATGTTTGTTCCTCCAGACAGCTGGGCTCTGACGGTTATGGCATGGATGAAGAAGCCGTCCACCATACCGAAGGTGATTGGTGTTGAGATACCGGTGCAGGAACCGGGGTTGTACTATTCGTCGCCACCAAGGCCGCCGCGGACCACGTTAGGGATGTACCTGTATCGAGTGTTCGTGCATGTCGAAGAAGTGGTCAATCCATCAATCGAAGTCCTGCCGCCGCCGCTGGTGCCAGGGTCCGTCGACGACGTCCATTACAGGAGTCAACGTCAGACTTTCCCCGTGTTGCTCGGAACGATGGATGGCACAGGGCCTACTCCATCGCGCGGCGGAGGCCACTGCTTCTTTGGGAGAAGAGGCAGGGCTGGCTGCCTGGATGTGCTCTAATTTGAGGTAACAACTGAATCTTGTCAGATACTAGTTAAATCCGAGCTATGGGTGTGAAGCACTGATATGCCAGTACATTTGATTGTGACCTGTTCTAATTTTGTACCTGAACTTTTTTTAGAAAGGGTTGTACGTCAACTTAATGTGCTAGCAGAACTTATTGTGTTGTCTGTCTGTTTTCTTTGCACAACATTCAAGATATTTCCCCGTCATTGATAAAGACGATGAACCGTTATGTACGACTTCGTTGGTTTCAACATAGCCCTTCCCGTAGCGATCCACTGCTTCCATCCTGATTGTGCCGCCTGCGTGAAATTTTTGTATGCAAGTTCAGTGTGCTATGATGTTCTATATGATTGTGTCAACTATATAAGTTTTTACTGAGCATCAGCAATGCATATGGCTGAAAGATGTATTTACGAGCATCGACCGATGGGTCTCTCTCTCTATCTCTCTCTCTCTCACACACACACACACGCACACACACGCGCACACGCACAAGTGGGACCCGTTGAATTATTTATTTGCTCGTGACAGCTTTTAATTAGGTTCCACTGTAATCTAACTTTTTCTTAAGTTATTAATTGAGCTCAGTGACTTCAAAAAGTTGTACAGAAGCCTTGTTTGGGCCTTTCCGGCGTCGCTGAATGTGGGCTGAGTAACCATGTTAGGTTGTACTGTACTACACCGGCCTTTTTTTCAACATCAGCAATGCAACTGGGCCGACAGTTGTACACAATATCCGGGTCAACTTGTTATTCTCCGCCCCGCTGGGCTGCAAACTTTCCTAGGAGGTATGCATTAGGCTTAACAAGAAAATGGACTTTAAGAAATAATAAATGGGATGTAATTATAATAACTGGACAGTTACTATGCACCAAACACGTAATTAGTTTGAAAAATATATTATTTTTGGAATTTGAAAATTTTAATTTCATTACTTGTTGCGCGCGCAATATTTCGTTGGATTTTAACGTAATACAACTTTATTTTGAAATTATATTTAACCTGACTAGAAATTTCGGATAAAAATATTTCGGATCCCATCAAAATGTGGGAATTTTTTTTGAATTCTGTTTTGAGCGGTTGTTTGAAATTATTAATCGTTGTCCTAGCTAGAAGTTGGGCTGTACTTTTAACAAACTGTAAATGGGCTGTAGTAAATTCCATTAGAATTAAAAAATGGGCTGTACATTCTTACAAATCGCAAATGGGCTATATGTTCTCTGCCAAATCCGAGCTGTGGGCCTACTAAGTTGACGCGTACCAAGGGCTTTGTCAACTTAGTCAATATAAACGATTCTAGCTGCAGTGATCGTACGATGTCCATCCAACGGCCGTAGTGCTTCTTCAACCTCTGGTCTTCTTGCTCCAGCCGCCCAAAGCAGCGCCGGTCGTGTCGCGTGCTCCTGCCTCCCGTGGCCGGCTGTGATGCCGCGGAGGCCTCACCGCCCCGTACTACTCCCACCGCTGGCCAGGCCATCCCTCTACTCACCCACACCCCCTGTTATTCTGGCGACGGCAGCCTCACACCGCAGCCGAACCAGTGAACCCTCGTACTCCTCTCCGCGCGGGCTTCCACTGCTGCGTCTTCCCCGGCTCCGCGTCGTCCCCTTCCTAGGCCTCGCCGTCGTCCAGACCACCGCCCTGGTGCTCTCGGCGCGGCGTGGTCAACGTGGTCAACCATCGACTTCCATCGGAAGAGTACTGTACGTGGAGAGGCTGACAGCTGGGTCCAGGCGGCCGCAAGGAAGTGCCTCCTTATTACGCGCAAAATAATTATTTCTCCACCTGACAGCAGGGACCCACCGGAGAGGCCACCTTATTCCGCGAAAAATACGTTTCCCCCCTGACTGCTGGGACCCACCGGACGGGCCAGCGTATTTCGTGAAAAAAAGGTTCCCCCCGCTGTCAGCTCGGACCCACCGGAAGTGCCTCCTTATTACGCACAAAAAAATGAATACTCCCCTGCTACCTTGGACCCACCATGGTGGGAGACTGACTTGTGGGCCTACTAAGTTGACTGGGACGGGGGCCTTTGTCAACTTTAGTCAATATGAACGATTCTAGCTCCAGTGACCGTACGATGTCCATCCAACGGCCGTAGTGCCTCTTCAACCTCTGGTCTTCTTGCTCCAGCCGCCCAAAGCAACACCGGTCGTGCCGCATGCTCCTGCCTCCCGTGGCCGTCTGTGCTGCCGCGGAGGCCTCACCGCCCCCTACTATTCCCACCGCTGGCCAGGCCCTGCGGCGACGGCAGCCTCTACCGCAGCCGAACCAGTGAACCCTCGTACTCCTCTCCACGCGGGCTTCCACTGCCGCGTCTTCCCCGGCTCCCCGTCGTCCCCTTCCTAGGCCTCGCCGTCGTCCACCGCCCTGGTGCTCTCGGCACGGCATGGTCAAGGAACGACTTCCATCAAACGTGGACTGTATGTGGAGAGGCTGACAGCTGGGTCCACGGCCGCAGCAAGGAAGTGCCTCCTTATTACGCGGAAAATAATGATTCCTCCACCTGACAGCGGGGACCCACCGGACGGGCCACCGTATTTCGTGAATAAAACATTTCCCCCTAACTGCGGGGACCCACCAGCTACATATTCGCACGCAAGGAAGTGCGTCTGGGCAAAAAAACGATTCGCCCCCCTGACTGCTGGGACCCACCAGCTACATCTTCGCAGGCAAGGAAGTGCCTGACAATCGGGACCCACCTGGTCGAAGCGTACATAGCATTGTCATTCTGGTCGCGAACGTGTACGAACATACTGGTCGATGTAGAGGCGCGCACGTGTCGTAGTAGAGGCGCGCACGTAGCATGTACACGTATGTACAGTGGCCAGTGTGCAAGAAAGAAAATACGGCCACGTACGTACATACGGATAGGGTCTCGAACGCCTACTCGCGCATACGTACGGCCAGGGCTCGTGTACATGTCTGGGTCGGAACGGAGAAACAGCGTTGTCGTCGTGTTCATGGGGAGCCAACCGGCTGGGTCGGAACGGAATGCGTCGTCGTGTTCATCGGGAGGGCTTGGACGGAACAGCCGATGGAAACGAGGCCTGGCGTACCGCAGAACGGAGGAAACGGCCTTGTGTTCGACCAGCCACGTTGGAAACGGGATCTTGTTCATTGGGAGGGGTCTGGCGTACCGCAAAACAGAGGAAACGGACATCCTACAGTCGAAACGGGGGTCCTGTTGATCGGGAGGGGTGTGGCGTACCGCAAAACGGCAGAAACAGACTTGTGTTGGAGCGCTACGGTCGAAACGGGGGTCTTGTTCATCAGGAGGGGTGTGGCGTACCGCAAAACGGGACTCCACGGGACACTGTTCATCTCCACCGTCGACCCCCTCCAGCCTCCACGGGCTACTGTTCATCCACCGTCGACCTTCTCCAGCCTCCACCTGCGACTGTTCATCCACGGGCTCCTGTTCATCCAGCCTCCACCACGCGCTAGTCCACCAGCTACTGTTCAACCAGCCCTCTCCACGGGCTCCTGTTCAACCACCCCTCCACGGGCTACTGTTCATCCAGCCCTCCACTGTCTACTGTTCATTCTGCCCTCCACGGGGTGGTCCTGTTCATCCTGCCCTCCACGGGGTCCTGTTCATCCAGCCCCAACCGGCTCGATCGATCGGGGTCCTGTTCATCCAGAGGCAACGCCACGGGGTCCTGTTCATCCACCCCCACCGGGAACTGTTCATCCAAACCCCCCCCCCAGCGACGCTCACTGTTCATCCAGAGGCAGCATCGATCGGCTTCAGTTAGCAGCAGTAGCGAAGGAATCGCTCGATCGGGTTCACTTAACAGCCATCGATCGATCGTTCGGGATCAGTAACGCGTAGCCTATAGTGCAATCGCTCGGGTTCAGTTAGAGCCCAATGCCTCGCTTGGGTTCAGTTAGAGCCAACGCCTTGCACACACGGGCGTACGTGTACGAGAGAAACGTGCATCGCTTGGCCCCCGACCTCCCACCGTAACCGGGAACTCCCCAAAATTTTCCTCGCCCTCGCTTCTACCACGGTTTTTTCCGTCATGGACGGCCCAAAGAATGTCATGCAGCTGCGTCTCCGGCCCGCCTAGGACGAAAAGGCCATTTTCTGTCATGATTTTGTGTCATAGAAGTAGGAGCCCACCACATCTATGATGATACCGGGTTTTGTCACAATTATCGTCATAGAAGTGTCATATGTATGACAGAAAAAAAATTCGTTCGGCCCAAAATGTCACGGATGTGTCTTTTTTTTGTAGTGATCTTCGCCAGACACGGGATGACTGGTTCTTCAGGCAGCGGAGCCGGACACTGGATCCACTTCACCCTTTCCATCCAATCCTGAAAAAGCAATGATAAAACTCAGACATCATCTTTGAAACAATTAAGTTGGGGATACATCAAAAATAACATACCTCGCTGGCGAGGTGTTTACGATCGTGACCACGGTCTGAATCCGTGGCCGGTGGTTTCTCGTTGCCCTTAAAGAGCAACTTCCAGGCACCTTCGTGAGTAGTTCCGAAGAGCCTCTCCAGGGTTTGGTGCTTCTTCGGATTAAGCTCCCACAGAGGGCGACTTCTGCGCTGGCACGGGAGGATCCGGCGAACTAGAATCACCTAGATCACATCAACAAGCCTGACATTCTTGGCTATCATACTCTGAACGCGCGTCTGCAGCGCTATTAGCTCATCGGGCGAACACCAGTTCGGACTCTTCTCGACCCAGGAGGTGAGTCGCATGGGAGCACCGGAGCGGAATTCGGCAGCTGCGGCCCAGGTGATGCCGCGGGGTTCTATGATATAGAACCACTGTTTCTGCCACTCCTTTACTGTCTCCACGAAAGTGCCTTTCGGCCAGGAGACATTTGATAGCTTACTCACCATGGCTCCCCCGCACTCCGCGTGCTGGCCATCCACCACTTTCGGCTTAACATTGAAGACTTTGAGCCATAGCGCGAAGTGGGGTTGGATGCGGAGGAAGGCTTCACACACGACGATAAACGCCGAGATATTGAGGAAGGATTTCAGGGATAGATCGTGGAAATCTATCCCGTAATAATACACCAGCCCGCGAAGAAAAGGGTGGAGTGGGAACCCTAGTCCGCGGAAGAAATGAGGGAGGAATACCACCCTCTCGTTGGGCTCCGTCGTGGGGACGACTTGTCCCTCGGCCGGCAGGCGGTGGACGAGTATCCGGCCGCCCGAAGCTCAGTAATGTCCTCCTCCTTGACGGAGGAGACCATCCACTTGCCCTGACCTCCGGATCCTGACATGGTTGGGTGCTAGATCGAGTGGAAAGGAGATGAGAACTTGGGCATTGGAGCTCGAGATTGAAGGGCGGAGATAGAGAGAAGGCGTGGGAGAAGAAGGGCGAGTCCATATCCCCTTATAAAGGCAGTAAATGTTGAGCGCCTCCCCACTCGCCTTAGAATTCGGCTATTCCCAAGGGCTGTATAAACGACACGGTTGGGTTACCCATACCCGCATTGATGAGAATCCCGCAATAAAGGGACACAATCTCTGCTTTGACAAGACGTGCCAGTGGCAACCGCGTCTCGAAACATGGAACAGTGAACACAAAACGGTCCGAAGTTATGACCGAGCTGACGTAATGTCATGTTGTAAAAAGCTGTCAGCGGATGGGACTCGTGCAAGTACTATATTCTCTCTGCGGTGGTGTGGTACGTGTTACAGGTCCAGATACTATCGTCGCATCTGAAGACTATCTTGGAGTTCGGAAAAAGGGGAACCCGCCTTGCAATGTCAAAGACAATATGCGCGCTAGACTCCTCGTCATTGAAGCCAGGTTCAGGGGCTACTGAGGGAGTCCTAGACTAAGGGGTCCTCGTGCGTTCGGCCTGTTATCCATGGGCCGGACTGATGGGCTGTGAAGACATGAAGGCCGAAGACCGCACCTGTGTCCGGATAGGACTCTTCTTGGCGTGGAAGGCAAGCTTAGCGATCAACTATGAAGATTCCTTCCTATGTAACCGACTCTATGTAACCCTAGATCCCTCCGGTGTCTATATAAACTGGAGGGCGTAGTCCGGATAGGAGAGACTCATTACCATAGTCATACAGGCTAGACTTCTAGGGTTTAGCCATTACGATCTCGTGGTACATCAACTCTTGTAACACTCATATTCATCAAGATCAATCAAGCAGGAAGTAGGGTATTACCTCCATAGAGAGGGCCCAAACCTGGGTAAACATCGTGTCCCCCGTCTCCTGCAACCATCGACCTTAGACGCACAGTTCGGGACCCCCTACCCGAGATCCGCTGGTTTTGACACCGACACCGCTTCTCTGCAGCAATCACAAGGGACTTGGCCAGCCGACTGCTGGCAGCAGCGCATGCGGCCGACTTCTTGTAGTCGCCGGTTATTGTGATGATGCCCATGGTACCCGGCATCTTCATCTTGAGGTAGGCGTAGTGCGGTACCGCCATGTACTTGGCCAGAGTAGGCCGGCCTAGGAACACGTGGTAGGGGCTCTTTAGGTCAACCACCTCGAACCAGATGGGCTCGCAGCGGAAGTGATATTTGTATCCGGAGAGGACGTCTATCTTGATCTTGCCAATTGGAGAGCAGGAAAGGCTGGGTACAATACTGTCGAAGACAATCCGACTGGGCTGGAGCTGCTTCTCCTTGATGCACAGCTTCTCCAGGGTGTCGCGGTAGAGGATGTTCATGCTGCTACCGTTGTCTATCAGGACTTGGGAGAAGCGACAGGCTCGCCTCTCCGTGGAAAAGGTGGCATCAAGCACCATGGCGTAGGAACCGGGAGAAGGCATTACTTCTGGGTGGTCGGCGCGGCTCCAGCTGATGGGCCTCTCGGACCAGTGCATGAACTCCGGGACTTCAGAGGCGACAGCATTCACCTCACGGTGTTGCTGACGCCAGCTGTGCTTGTCGTCAGCCACGCTGGTGAAGACGACATAGGCTCCGTGCTCTTCGGGGAATTCATCTTGGATATCGCCGACTGGACGGGCCGCCGGCTGCTGAGGAGGTGGAGCCGGCGGGCCGACAGGAGGAGGCGGCAGTCCTTCGCCCTTGGCAATGCGGGTCAGCCAGTGGCACTTCCGGGTGGTGTGGTTGGATGGTTTCGTGCCGCTGTGGAACTTGCAGGGAGCGTCAAGGTTTGCTCAAAGGAGAGGGCGGGCAACCAAGCAGGCTTGCCGCCCTTCCGACGCTTGGGGCCACGCTGACCATCCGGCTGCTGAACTTCAACAGTTGCCACCTATCGTTTGGTGGAAGCCGACTGCGGGGCCTTGCGCTTGTTGTCGTTCGACTACTGGCGCCGACTGGAATCACCAGCTGGCGTCTGAGGAGCTGAAGGAGCACCTTCCCGGATGCGTCCACTCGGAGCTCCGACTTCATGGAGGAGTCGGCAGTGGCGTACTTGTCTGCTATGATCAGCAGCTCGTCGAGTGTGGCCGGCTCATCACAGAGGAGTCGGTGCATGAGTAGGGTGCCCTCTCGGCACCCGGCAGTGAAGTACTCTATGGCTTGCACCTCGTGCACCCCTTCGCAAGAGTTGCGCAGTTCAGCGTCAAGTAGTCGCAGGTGGACTCGGTCGGGCCTTGGACGCACAGGGAGAGCTGGCGGGGCTTGGGCGGCCGCTTGTAGGTGCTGGTGAAGTTGCGGATGAAGACATCAGCGAAATCTAGCCAGTTGTTGACATTGTAGGGCTTGAGGCTATTCAGCCATGTCCGGGCCGTGCCGTGGAGCATGAGCGGAACGTATTTCACGGGGAGGCGCTTGTTCCCGTTTGCTATGCTGATGGTCGTGGAGTAGTCAACCAGCCAATCCTCCGGCTTCACGGAGCCGTTGTACTTGGGCATATCTCGAGCGAGCGAGAACCCATTGGGGAAGGGCTCGCCGCGAATGCGGGGGCCAAAACAGGCCAGACCGATTGCATCTTCTTCTTCTACCGCCAGGGACCGGGCAAGCCGCTCAATCCGGTGGCGGGCATCGTTCTCTTCGACTCCTTCACGGGGGCCTAGCCGGCCTCCGAGAGACGGGTGTTCGGGAGGTGGACGATCGCCCCGCTGTTCCACTCCTCGTGGGCGGCCGTCTTGGTCGCGCTCGACGGTGATGCGTGTGCGGCTGCAACTAGCAGTCGGCTCTTCGTCTCGTCGGTCGCGGGTGCCGCCTGTCGGTGACCGGCAAGTCACCCCATGCTCACGGCAGGGGGGCAAGGTTTTCGGCCTGCCTGTCGGGATCCAACACGCGGCGGCGAGCTTCCTGCTGCATGGCTGCCGTGTCGAGGAGCTAGTGGACGCACGCCGTCATGCAGCGCTGCTTGTCGCCCTCCAAGTGGTCCAGCTCGTCTGCCGCCGCCTGCGCGATGCGTAAGTTCTCCATCAGCGTGGCATAGACCGGGCGGTCCGCCCCCAGCATGCTGGCGATGGCCGCACCGCGCTGCCGGACCGTGCCCGCGCGGCTGGGTTCACCAGCAACCGGCATGCCACAGACGACGCGGTCGATCCTGCGCTGGTAGGTTTCAGTGAGGCGTCTCATGGCTGCCAGCTTGTTGGTGAAGGAAATATGCCCTAGAGGCAATAATAAAGTATTATTTATTTCCTTATATCATGATAAATGTGTATTATTCATGCTAGAATTGTATTAACCGGAAACATAATACATGTGTGAATACATAGACAAACAGTGTGTCACTAGTATGCCTCTACTTGACTAGCTCGTTAATCAAAGATGGTTATGTTTCCTAGCCATAGACATGAGTTGTCATTTGATTAACGGGATCACCTCATTAGGAGAATGACGTGATTGACCTGACCCATTCCGTTAGCTTAGCACTCGATCGTTTAGTATGTTGCTATTGCTTTCTTCATGACTTATACATGTTCCTATGACTATGAGATTATGCAACTCCCGTTTACCAGAGGAACACTTTGTGTGCTACCAAACGTCACAACGTAAATGGGTGATTATAAAGGTGCTCTACAGGTGTCTCCAAAGGTACTTGTTGGGTTGGCGTATTTCGAGATTAGGATTTGTCACTCCGATTGTCGGAGAGGTATCTCTAGGCCCACTCGGTAATGCACATCACTATAAGCCTTGCAAGCATTGTGACTAATGAGTTAGTTGCGGGATGATGTATTACGGAACGAGTAAAGAGACTTGCCGGTAACGAGATTGAACTAGGTATCGAGATACCGACGATCGGATCTCGGGCAAGTAACATACCGATGACAAAGGGAACAACGTATGTTGTTATGCGGTTTGACCGATAAAGATCTTCGTAGAATATGTGGGAACCAATATGAGCATCCAGGTTCCGCTATTGGTTATTGACCGGAGAGGTGTCTCGGTCATGTCTACATAGTTCTCGAACCCGTAGGGTCCGCACGCTTAACGTTACGATGACAGTTATATTATGAGTTTATATGTTTTGATGTACCGAAGGTTGTTCGGAGTCCCGGATGTGATCACGGACATGACGAGGAGTCTCGAAATGGTCGAGACATAAAGATTGATATATTGGACGACTATAGTCGGACACCGGAAGTGTTCCGGAGAAGTTTCGGAAAAACCGGAGTGCCGGAGGGGTTACCGGAACCCCCGGGGGAAGTATTGGGCCTTAGTGGGCCTTGAGGGGAGAGAGAGGGCAGCAGCCAGGAGGTGGCGCGCCCCCTCCCATGAGGAGTCCGAATTGGACTAGGGGAGGGGGGCGCAGCCCCTCTTTCTCTCTCCCTCTCCCTCTCTTTCCTTCCTCCCCTTCTCTTCCTTGTTGGACTAGGAAAGGGGAGTCCTACTCCTACTAGGAGGAGGACTCCCCCCCTCTCCTTGGCGCGCCCAAGGCAGCCGGCCTCCCCCTTTCTCCTTTATATACGGGGGCAAGGGGGCACCTCTAAACACACTTGATATACGATATTTTAGCCGTGTGCGGTGCCCCCTCCACCATATTACACCTCGATAATACTGTTGCGGAGCTTAGGCGAAGCCCTGCGTCAGTGGAACATCATCATCGTCACCACGCCGTCGTGCTGACGAAACTCTCCCTCAACACTCGGCTGGATCGGAGTTTGAGGGACGTCATCGAGCTGAACGTGTGCTGAACTCGGAGGTGCCGTGCGTTCGGTACTTGATCGGTCGGATCGTGAAGACGTACGACTACATCAACCGCGTTGTAATAACGCTTTCGCTGTCGGTTTACGAGGGTACGTGGACAACACTCTCCCCTCTCGTTGCTATGCATCACCATGATCTTGCGTGTGCGTAGGAATTTTTTTGAAATTACTACGTTCCCCAACAGTTGGCGCTGTCGAGGAGCGCGACACGGCACGTTTCCAGCGTTGCGCCATCGGAACCAGGCACTATGGGCGCGGATAGGTCCCGCACTGCCGCCTGCAACGGGTCCTGGCCAACCCATCAGAGGCTCCGTCCTGGCTGATGACCAGCACCTCCGTGATGGTGCTGGCGCCGCTGTCCGCGCGAGGGAGAGGGTCGTCGATGATCACCACGTTGTCGGGGAAGGCTTCAGAGGGCGCGGCGTCGGCGTCGATGATCATGTCGACAGGCGGGTCGGTGGAGCGGACGGACTCCAGGGCGGAGGCTGACTCGTTGGCGATGTGGAGCTTGCCGAGGAGGTCCACGAGGCAGCTCTCAGAGCTGGCTGCCCCCGCGCCGAGCGCAGGCTCATCGGAGAGGCAGATCCCGCCAATGAGATCAGCGAGGCCGCTTGCGGCGCAAGCGGCTTCCGCGCCACGCAGCATGTTGACGCAAGCACCATCGGGCGTGCCGGGCTGGCTGTGCTCCCCAGGAAGGAAGAGGGTTCCCGTCCAGAACGTGTTTCCGAACGACGGTGCACTTAGCCCCACGGTGGGCACCAAATGTCGGGGATATCTAGCGACATATGCCAGGGGTGGCTTATCATGGATGGGGACAAGAGTACGTCGCCGGGGTCTGGAAGTGGGAGTGAGCGAGACCGCGTACGCCTGCGAATCTTACCCAGTTTCGGGGCTCTCCGTGGAGATAACACCCCTAGTCCTGCTCTGTGGGGTCTCCGCATGATGACAATAGTCAATAGACTAGCTACAAGATGGCTCCTTGAGCTGTTTCAGCTAGAGGAGGAAGAAGAGCAAGGCTAGCCCTAACTTCTCCTTCTAAGGGTGTGTGATGGTGGCCAAAGCTCTCAACCCTTTGCATGGGTGAGCCTGGGGGGTTTATATAGGCCTACCCCCCAGGGGTACAATGGTAATCCGGCCGGGTGTAGGACCCAGCCGTTAGTGTCTTTGGGCGCCGGCTTCTCCGCCGGCTGCTGGGGCCCGCCGCTTGGTGGGTCCCGCCGGCTGCCGTGATCTCGGCTGACAGGTTGGGCCGCCGCCTGCGGGCCATGTTGACTGCTTTATACTGTAGCCTCACTCCTGATGGCAGAGGCTTTGTCGGGGAGCATGGCTACAGTCCCGCCGCCTGGCGGGCGCTCACTGTAGCCACAACCCGTCTCATCGAGTTAATGGCGTGCAGACTCCGAGGGGAAGGGGGGCGCTTGCCAGGAGTCGGCTCGTCTTCATTGCTGCCTGCTTGGGGTTCACCGCCTTCTGGTGGCTCGCAGACAGGTAGGGCACGCCGCCTGCGGGCCGTACAGACCGCCCGTCGTGGGAGCATGGCTCCCTCTGATGTAGGTGATATCATGGGTCGCGTGGCGACAGTGCCGCGTCGGGCGAGGGGTGTCCGCTTGGTACACCGCACTGTGACCACGTTCCGCCCTGGATTCGAGGGTGGCAGGTCGCACTGTAGCCACGCCCAGTCTCGTCATGGCTAAGCGGGTGCAAACTTTGAGGGGACGAGGGGCCGCCTGCGAGGAGTCGGCTCCCTTGTGGCCGCCTTCTGATGTCTTGTTGTCTTCTAGCAGCCGGCTGATACGTCTCCAACGTATCTATAATTTTTTATTGTTCCATGTTGTTTTATTATCAATATTGGATGTTCTATAATTATTTGATATTCATTTTATATCATTTTTTGGTACTAACCTATTGACATAGTGCCAAGTGCCAGTTGCTGTTTTTTCCATGTTTTTTACATCGCAGGAAATCAATGTCAGACGGACTCCAAATGTCACGAAATTTTACGATGATTATGGACCAAAAGGAAGAAGTTGGGCCCTGGTTGCACCTGGGGGGAGTCCCGAGTAGGGGACAACCCACCAGGGCGTGCCAGGAGGCCCAGGCGCGCCCTGGTGGGTTGTGCCCACCTCGGGTGCCCCCCGGACCGCCTCTTCGCTCTATAAATACCCCAATATTCTAGAAATCCTAGCGCGGTCGACGAAATATTCATCCAGCCGCCGCAGACTCCAGAACCATCGGATCCAATCTAGACACCATCTCGGATGAGGTTCACCACCTCCATTGGTGCCTCTCTGATGATGCATGAGTAGTTCTTCGTAGACCTTCAGGTCCGTAGTTAGTGGCAAGATGGCTTCCTCTCTCTCGCTAAATTCTCAATACAATGGTCTCTTGGAGATCCATATGATGTAACTCATTTTGCGGTGTGCTTGTTGGGATCTGATGAACTTTGAGTTTATGATCAGTCATATCTTTTTATATCCATGAAAGTTATTTGAGTTTCTTTGATCTCTTATATGCATGATCTCTTATAGCCTCGTATTTATCCTCCGATATTTGGGTTTTGTTTGGACAACTTTATCTATTTATCTTGCAATGGGAAGAGGTGCCCGGTAGTGGGTTTGATTTTATGGTGCTTCACCCCAATGACAGAAAGGGAACGACACATATGTATCGTTGCTACTAGGGATAAAAAGATGGGGTCTATATCTATGCAATAGATAAACGGATCTTGTCTACATCATGCCATCGTTCTTATTGCATTACTCCATTTTTCCATGAACTTAATACACTAGATGCATGCTGGATAGCGGTCGATGTGTGGAGTAATAGTAGTAGACGCAGGTAGGAGTCGGTCTACTAATCTTGGACATGATGCCTTTGTAATGATCATTGCCTGGATATCGTCATAATTATTTGAGGTTCTATCAATTGCCCAACAGTAATTTGTTTACCACCATTTGCTATTTTTCTCGAGAGAAGCCCCTAGTGAAACCTACGGCCCACGTGTCTTCTTTCTCATATATTTGCTTGCGATCTACTTTTTCCTTTGCATTTTTATTCAGATCTATTAAACCAAAAATACAAAAATACTTTCCTGCACTTTATTTTGTTTACGATCTATTATTTCAATCTATTACAAATTTCTGGCACCGTTACCTGAGGGATTGACAACCCCTTTAACACATCGGGTGTTGTTATTTGTGTGCAGGTGTTGTTTACGTTGTGTTGCTTGGTTCTCCTACTGGTTCGATAACCTTGGTTTCTTCACTGCGGGAAATACCTACCTTCGCCGTGCTACATCCTCCCTTCCTCTTTGGGGAAATACCGACGTAGTCCTAGCAGACAGGATCTTTCTGGCGCTATAGGCAGGGGGCAATCAAAAGGAATTTCTGGCGCCGCTGCCGAGGAGGATCTTCAACATATCCAGGTTCGTAATCACAAATCTCATCTCCTCGCAATTTACATTATTTGCCATTTTCCTCTCGTTTCCCTCTCCCCCACTTCAAAAAAAATTGCCGTTTTATTCGCCTCTCTTTTTCGTTCGCCGTTTTCTTTCCGGATCTGTTTTGATTGCAATATTGTTGTGTGGTCATCATGACTCAAGAGAACACCAAATTATGTGATTTCTCAAATACCAACAACAATGATTTTGTTGGCACTCCGCTTGCTCCTCCCGCCACTAGTGCAGAGACTTGTGATATTAATACTGCTTTGCTGAATCTTGTTATGAAAGATCAATTTTCCGGTACTCCTAATGAGGATGTCGCGTCCCATCTTAATACCTTCGTGGAATTATGCAATATGCAAAAGAAAAAATATGTGGACAATGATGTGGTCAAGATGAAATTATTTCGATTTTCTTTGCGTGATTCTTCAAAAATTTGGTTCTCTTCTTTGCCTCGTAATAGTATCGATTCTTGGAATAAGTGCAAAGATGCTTTTATCACTAAGTATTTTCCTTCCGCAAAAATTATTTCCCTTAGAACCCAGATCATGAATTTCAAGCAACTTGAACATGAGCATGTTGCACAATCTTGGGAAAGGATGAAAATGATGCTAAGGAATTGCCCAACTCATGGGTTAAATCTTTGGATGATCATGCAAAACAATTATGTGGGGTTGAATTTTGTTTCTCGTAATCTTTTAGATTCCACTGTGGGTGGAACTCTTATGGAAATTACTTTGGGTGAAGCCACCCAATTTCTTGACAATATCATGGCAAATTATTCACAATGGCATACCGAAAAAGCTCCTACTAGTAAAAAAGTTAACTCGGTTGAAGAAATTTCTTCTTTGAGTGATAAAGTTGATGCTCTTATGAAATTCATTGCTAGTAAAAGTGCTCCTATTGATTTTAATGATATGCCTTTGTCTACTTTGATTGAGCAAAATAGTGATGCGATTGATGTGAATTTTATTTCTCGCAATAATTTGAACAACAATGCTTACAGAGGAAATTTTAATCCTAGGCCTTTTCCTAGTAATTCCTCTACTAATTATGGTAATTCCTATGGAAAACAATCTTACAATAATAATAGGAATACCTCTGATCTTGAGAATAATATTAAAGAATTCATCAACACACAAAAAGTTTTCAACACTTCCGTAGAAGAAAAGTTGAATAAGATTGATGATTTGTCTAGAAGTGTTGATAGAATTGCTCATGATGTCGAAAATCTCAAGTTGGAAATTTTTGTGCCTAAGGTTGATGAATCAATTAAAGCTCTTTATGTTTCTACGGATAAAATTAAGAAAGAACTGTTATGCTTAGAGCGAAAAGAGAATTTTTAGAGAAAGCCTTTTCTAGTGATTATTCTTGCAAAAGTGATGAAGATCTTAAAATGATTGGTGTTTCTTCTATTGATTCCTTGTTTAGTAAAGATAAGATTGATGAAAAAGGGACTGAAAGAGTCAACTTTAGGTAGAGGGCATCCCAATATTTCGGAGGGTGAAAATCTTGTTGAGAAAATTGATAAAAGTGGGTTTGGAGAGGTCAAAACTTTAGTTAGTGATGCACCCACTCTTTTGGATTACAAAGACTTTAATTATGATAGTTGATCTTTGATTGATTGTATTTCTTTGTCGCAATCCATGCTAAATTCACCCCATGCCTATGAACAAAACAAGGTTTTTACTAAACATATTGTTGATGCTATGCTGAAAGCTTTAGAAGAAAAATTGGAATTAGAAGTGTCAATTCCTAGAAAATTGCATGATGAATGGGAACCTACTATCAAAGTCAAGATTAAAAATTATGAGTGTTTTGTTTTGTGTGATTTGTGTGCTAGTGTTTCCACAATTCCAAAATCTTTATGTGATGTGCTTGGTCTTACCAATCTTGAAGAATGTTCCTTGAATTTGCACTTGGCGGATTCTACTATTAAAAAGCCTATGGGAAGAATTAATGATGTTCTTATTCTTGCAAATAGGAATTATGTGCCCATAGATTGTATTGTTCTTGATATTGGTTCCAATCCGTCTTGTCCAATTGTTCTTGGTAGACCGTTTTGACGCACTATCGGTGCCGTGATTGATATGAAAGAAGGCAATATTAAGTTCCAATTTCCCTTGAGGAAGGGTATGGAACACTTCCCTAGAACAAAAATTATGCCACCATATGAATCAATCATGAGGGCATTTTATGGATCTCGAACCAAGGATAACAAAACTTATATCCTTGCTTTATGCCTTGCTAAGGGCGTAAAACTCACTACCAAAAAAATACACTTCCGTGATGATACGTGTTTGTCATAGTAGGTCGCGTTTTTTGTCATGCATGTACATCCATGACAAATTTATGACAGAATCATGATAGTCATACCTGTGCGGTCGTAGAAGTGTTCCATGACATTACCAAAATTATCATCACGGAAGTGTCCACTTCCATGACGATAAATCGCACGTCACAGAAGTGCTTTCGTCAAGGGTGACCGACACGTGGCATCCACCGTAACGGAACGCCGTTAAGCTATCGGGTCAGGTTTTGGATCCGATAACCCGTTAACAGCCCCGACCAATGGGGATTTTCCACGTGTAAAATCATCATTGGCTGGAGGAAACACGTGTCGGCTCATCGCTGGGACAGATGTCATCCACTCATTGGATAGAAGGCGCCTATGATACGTCGACACGTGGCACGGCCCAACAGAGGCCCATTCCTGTGAAAAGGCCGGCCCATTTGACTTGGTCAAAAGGTGGCGGGCCGGCCCATGGAAAGCCTGTTAACGGCCTATTCGCATATAGCCCATTTACAGCCCGCTAACCCAAGGCCCGTTACGCCCTATTCGAATTAGGCCCAGTAGCGTCATCTGGGCCATGCAATATGATTCCAGCCCGTTTTCACTTCTGGCCCATGTATGGCCCATGACGTCTTTCGGCCCATATGAGGCCCTATGTAACTCTTGGACTATTAACGGCCCGTGGTGAAACTGGCCCGTAATGAACAGTGTATCACTTTACACCCATTAACGGCCCGTGGTGAAACTGGCCCGTAAAGAACAGTGTATCACTTTATACCCATTAATGGCCCGTTATTCCGTTGGGCCGTTTCCAGCCCATGTTATCTTTCGGCCTTCTAAGAGCCCATTTATTCTTGGGCTATTTTCCAGCATTCGTTTACTTACGGCCCGTTACTGTCATTTTCTGCTTGTGGGCCAAATTCAGCCCATGGTTACAGTCGGCCCGTTTGTGGTCCGTTAATACGTTGGGTCGTTTTCATAGCGTCATCAAATACGACCTATTAATGATGGCCCGTTATGGTCGGCCCATGAACAGACGATTCCAACTCTAGCCCGTTTACGGCCAGAATGCGGTCTGTTTGGCCAATCGATCATACGGCCCGTATAAGGCCCATTGCTGATACGGCTCGTAGAAGGCCCATTGTTTCTACGGCCCGTGTAAGGCCCATTGATGATACGGCCTGTAGAAGGCCCACTGTTTCTACGGCCCGTAGAAGGCCCACTATTTCTACGGCCCGTAGAAGGCCCACTATTTCAATGGCCCGTAGGAGGCCCAGTGTCACTACAGTAAATATTAGCCCATGGTTATTGTGGCCTAGTTTTAAAAAATAGGTTATTGCAGCCACTAACAAACCGCAAAAAAAGAACTGCACTGACTACAAGCAAACAAATAAACAAGACAACAAGGAAATAAATAAGCAAGCAACTTACACTAGGCTATCACGGCTATTACACGTATTACATCCACTGGGCATCAAAGTTCGCCACCAGTGCAAATATAGGGAACACAGCAGCATATAAACGCCGCAGCAAAACAAGTCCAGAACTGAAACCACTTCAGAAGAGCTCAAGAAACAATATCCTAGGTACCCATAATGCTGGCAAGATGCTTAGCAAGCTTATTAACTTTCTCTTGTTTGGCGCTTAAGTCCTCCAGCGCTTGCTGTTGCACCAGAAAGTATGCATCTGAATTCTGCAGGGACTTCCTCAGTCCTTCGGCTTCCTGTCGCATAACATCTGATTGATGTCTTTCAACTTGAAGTTGAGACTCAAGAAGCCGAACTGATTCAGGCAACGAGTTCGAAGAGCTGGTGCCAGCAGTGGTAGCCAGTAACTCGAACACTACATCAAGACTGGACTGTGGGGTTGTCTCAGTGTCTTCAATATAGTTTTTATCGGCTTTCTTGGAGACCAACAGGGATGTCTCACTATCTTGAACCTTATCTGCATTACTTCCTTTACCATTGCATAACAGGGTACTCTTCTCCAATATTTTATCCGCGTTCTAAAAGAGAAACAAACAAACACATCTCAGGTTTACAATGTAGTATATGAAACTCATTTTGGTAAACCAGTTCAGTAGTAAGGTGGACAGGATAACAGCATGAAACAAACATATATCTATGTAGTATGGTCACTGTATGGTCTATATCATTCTAGTTTATGTTGCCAAATCAAGATAGATACAGTTCGAATCATATCTATTTAAGACAAAGCAGCATAGACAGAATATAAGTGTGGGAAACTACACAGCAATAACAACACTTGTAATGTGCATGGCATGAGAACATAACTGTTTATTCAATTGAAACTGAAATCAACATAGAGCAAGTTACAACAGCAAACAGCCAAACACGTTGAAGAAACAGGTTTAAAACATACCTGTTGCGCCATTGGAGTTTCAATTGCATCCTTCAAATTTGAAATTAGTTGGTATCGGTAAATACAGTGATGCAAGAGCAAAGTAGTATGAACCATAGCTACGGAACCTGACCTGAGAACAATTCTTCTTCTGCTTTAAGCGTTGACTTCGGGTTCGGAGTGGTGGTCCTCGTGATTTGGGCACTGCAGTTGCCTTACTAACTGCTCATGTTTGGGTGCTCTATGGTGGAGACGGTGCTGTGTCAACGGGAACTAGGTGTCTATCTGCTGAGGTTGGGGTTAGAAGGGGTGTAGCTAGTTCTCTGTCCAACTAGGTAGGGGTACAATCTACATGAGTGTGGGTTATGTGTGGTGGGGCTGGTTCTTGGGCAAGTACAACCGTGGTTCTATCTGCATTGACAGGTAGCACGATCTTTTCTGAAGACCGTGTTTTTACTCCCACAGATACTGCCATCACTCCCTCCAATTGAAATGGCTGATAAACAAGAAAAGTAATTGAATGTACAGACATTGTAAGATAGACAGGTGCAATGGATAGTAGGGAAGAAAACAGGGCATGAAATAATTCACATTTATGTTGTCTAAGCAAACAGAATAGCAGGACATAATTTCACATATACGATGGCTAATTAAACAGGATAGCATGACACAATTTCACATGTATGATGGCTAACTAAACAGGATAGAATGACATACTTCAAAATATGATGACTATGTAAACAGGATGACATGATATAACTATACGATGTGTCTATTAAAGTGGTTGGCATGCCATAAATCACAACCATGCCGTCGATGGAAACATGATGGCATGATATAATTCACGGATAGAATGACATAATTTAAAATATGATGACTATGTAAACAGGATGAGATGATATAACTATATTATGTCTTTAGAAAATGGGTTGGCATGCCATAATTCAGATACATGCTGTCTATGTAGACATCATGGCATGACATAATTCAAATATATGATTTATATACTAAGGAAGTGAGCAGAGGGCAATCGCATATATGATGTGTCAACTAAGGAGATGGCATTCAATATTGTGTATATGATCTAAAAACTAAGCATTGCAATACAACATATGCATTATATGAGTAATATAACCCTGCCAAGTTTGAGCATACACCTCAGGATGATAATAGGACTGGTCATCTTCCTCTGAATCCTCCTCTGAAGAGCTATCTGTAACCAGCAAGATATCTGCTTCAGCAGGTAGCATTGACTGCTCTGAAGACCTTGTTTTCACTCCAGAGTTCTCCATCACCAATTCAAATGGCTGATGCACAAGAAGAGCAGTTGAATATACAAACATTGTCAACAAAAGCAATGAGAAATACAAAAAAAGGAAGGCATGATATAATTCACATATATGATGCTTGCCTAAACAGCATGGCATTGCATAATTCACATACATAATGCCTTGCAACAAGATAACATTGCATAATTCACATATATAATGTCTTGCAACAAGATGGCATTGCATAATTCACATATATGGTAATTAGACACTAAACAGGTGGCATTCACACAAAGCATGTATAAACTAAGCAAATGACATAGAAATGCAAGATACCATACGCATGATATGAGCAACATAACCCTGCCAAGTTAGGGCATGCACCTCGGGGGGGGGATATGACTGGTCATCTGTCTCTGAATCCTCCTCTGAGGAGCTATCGGTAACCAGCAAGACATGCGCTTCGTCAGATAGCATTGTCTGCTCTGAAGACCTTGTTTCCACTCCAGATTTTTCCATCACCGTGCCGAATGGCTGATGCATAGGAAGAGTAATTGAATGTACTAAAATTGTTGACAAATTTAACACGTAATAAAAAAATGATGGCATGATATAATTCACATATAAGATGACTGGCTAACCAGGGTGGCATTGCAAAATTCACATATATGATGCCTGGCTAGACAAGATGGCATTGCATGATTCACATATACGATAAAGAAACTAAACAGATGGCATTGACACAAAGCATGTCTAAACTAAGCACATGACATCTTTAATGTATACAGTAAGCAATGCAAGGCACCATATGCATGATATTACCAACATCAGCATGCCAAGTTAGAGTGAAGACCTCATGGGGTAAATAGGAGTGGTCTTCTCCTTCTGAATCCCCCTCAGAACAGTTATCTTCCTCTTGATTACGATCCGAAATGGGTGGAGGGGGGCTGCCTTTGCGCCCACCATGGAACGACGTCTGCATGAAATTTTGTTGCCACGCAAGGCTCGTCTCTTTTGCTCTACATGATCAATTCCATTGTGTACAATAACTGGCATGCATAGGAATAAAACATAGTGAGATTATGTAAGGAGTGCATGCACAAATCCAGAGTGATGGTAGAAAACTGTGGATAGACCCAAAACCAATGATAGCAGGCAGATAATAGCTTTAGTTAAATAATACAGATAATGGCTCCTTTAATGTTTGTTTGCACCCAACATGAAACTCATAGTAGACACCGGAGATTAACCAGATAGTAGACAGATAGTACTGATTGCTGCCCCAATATGTACCCCACAACCATTTAAAAACTCAAGTTTCAGCATTAGTTTGGACCTGACTCGGAGTCTAATAGGTGAACACGACGATAATGTAGCATGTCATCATATTCAGCGATGCATAACGTAAGCAGACACGGAAGAGTGTGACCTCTCTTGCGGACCCGTGTAGTCCTCAAGGTCATCTCCTCAGTTGATGATGGTAATGCAGTTGCCGTGGGTGCCGGCGGCGGGGAAGAAGATCTGAGGCGGCGAAAAACAGTCTGGAGAGCGGATCCCTGCTGTGGTGAACCCTTCCATCGTTGGAGCAGCTGAGCTGGGGTGGAACACAGCGCCGCAGGAGCAGGACAAACCACACAAGGTTTTCTTTGACACATATCTATAACAGAAGTAATTGAGCAAGGGCTTGTTTGAATTTGAGGATTCTAACAATGCAGGGATAGGAAATAGACAGGAATAGGATAGGAATGCGGAGGAGGGGAAGAAGATCTTAGGCGTCTAGAGATGGAGCCCGAGGTACTGCTCCGCTGTGATGGAGGGTTTCGTCGTTGAAGCAGCTCCGGTGAGTTGTACGACGCCGAGGCTGAAGCAGGACAAGAGAGACAACGAACAACGTTAACCTGAGTGGAATTCTAATAGCATCTCCAATACATGACGTAAAATACATAACCACAAATTGCTAGTTGTAAAATACATCAGCCGCTCATCTCTGAACTTAACTGTCGAAACTGAATTTAACTGTCGAAACTGAACTTAACTGCCGAAACTGAACTTAACTGTCGAAACTGAATTTTGCTGTCGAAACTGAATTTTGTTGTCGAAACTGAACGCACTAGCAAGGTGAGGCTACACGTCGGTCGACTGAATTTTTCATCTCTGGTCATTCCATTTTGCACCCGTTGGATACGAAATCAAGGGCCTGCGGTTCATCTTCACCCTCCACCCCCTGAGCTGCCAGCCACCACCGTCCAAACAGTAGCCCCCGCCGCCCGCGGCCGGCGGTGCGCCGCCCCGCCTGCCCCGAAAACACTCCCCACCGCCTGAAAATCGACTGACCTAAAAGTCGATTCAGTCGACTGAAGTGTAGCTAAATCGGAGCAGCATCGCAAGCAAGAGCAAGAGCGAGAGCAGCAGCGCGAGCAAGAGCAATAGCAAGAGCAAACCAGGCAGGGGACCGAGAGCAAGAGCAGAGCAGCAGCGCGAGCGAGAGCTAAAGCAGCAGCAGCTCCTACTGATGTGGACGTCGCCGCCGAGGGAGCGACGCCGTGGAGGAAGTGGCCGGCGACGCCGCCGTGGATGGAGCCGCGCCATGTCGGCTCGGGACCGAGCGCCGGCAGCATCGTGAGATCGAATCAAGAAGAAAATGCGGCATTAGTGTACAACCTCTTTGGTGGCACCGATTAGGCCGCAGCTTCATCCGAGGAAACGGTGATGATGATGCTCTTCCGGTGGTGCAGCTGAAGACGGCGGTGTGGGAATGGAGGTGGCGCGAAAGACGAGGGGAACATCGGGGCAGCTCCTTGGGGGTGGAGGACGGGGTGGCTGAACCGGCGGGACGATGAGATCGACGAAGGATCCTCATCCGGTACGGTGGATGAGGGACGTCGAGGTGTTGCTGTGGACGACGTCGTCGGGGAAGAGGCTCCGGCTGGGTGGCGGACGGAGCAGGGTGTGGGGTTTTGTCGCGGGTTTTCGCGGCCTCGGTGTACGAATGGGTGGGTGGATGGGATGGCAGTGGGGAACCATGGCTTAGATACGCGCTTGTCCGGAATGTGGGGTAAGTTACGAAAGTACCCCCACCGATTTGAGGCGGTTCTTTCGGTTCAGGGGTACCACGGGCATTTCGCGTGTCGGGATTTCACAGGAGGTGGGATTTTTCGCGCGCGTTGTAATTTTGGAATAGCAAGGCGCGGGTTGAGATGGAGGGAGTTGTCGGAGCACAACGAGACAAAGATATATCTTAAATATTTCGGGCTAACAAGGCGCGGGTTGAAGAGGCGGGAGTTTCGCAGCACGATAGACAGAGACGCTAGCTTGAATTTTCGGCATAACAAGGCGCGGCTTGAAATTTCGGAAGAACAAGCTTAACGTGTACCAAAAAAGGACAATTTGCACCTCAACACGCACAACACACACACAAACACCATTTAGACTAGAGTAAGGTACACGTGCATTGCACGCATGAGATTTGGCAACCAAATTATGAATAAATACCACATTATAGCATGCAAGCTTTGAGTCATATATGCATGATGTAGATGTTCGTTTAATTCTTATAGTTCATTTCATTCAAAATCATCTAGTTTTTATAAGAAAGCTAATCTATTTTAAGATTCATGGAATTGTGCATCGTAAGACATAAAGTAAAAACAAATAATGGCAAATCATGTAGAAAAACATTTGGGCAATTCTGATACGGAAGATTCTAGAACAAATAAGAAGTGCTTGTGTTTTGATGTTTGTGCATTATGCTTAAGTTCAACCATGGAGTCTTCTAGATTATACATGTGGCGAAATTTGGTGGAATCTAGATGATATCCAACGGCCAGTAGTGCTCAAATTTGCCATCTTTGGACCATCGGATTCGCCTCATCCAACGACCATCTTTCAAAGTTAAAGTTACCCGCACACAATATAAAAAAATATAAAATATAATATATATATAGGGGTATAGATATAGATATGTGATGCGAAAGCCGCCCATCATCTCCAATTAGAATAGTGTGTCCATGCACGGATGCGACGTGGCCAAATGATGTCTGCCATCGGTATCTCAAATTCAAATCAGTCTGACCTTGTTCAATGTGTATACATTACAACATGCTCGTTTCCAAACCACACCGTGCAGATCTCCATTATATTCATGCATGCATGGGTTTCAAACATCAGGATCTCTTATTCAAATATTTGAATTCAACTTTACATTGATTATGACCTCACCTATTCTTTTACACCCACACAGTAGTCTTCTTTTTATAATTGTACCACTAACTTTCTCTCGTGCATGCATGCACACACACTACCAGTCGGCATTATCCATCGCACGCATACAATCTTTATCTTCAGGTCGGTCTCCCATGAAGGCACACACCCACACACATCCCCCTCTCCATCATATCGGCCATAAATCACAACCATGCCGTCGATGGAAACATGATGGCATGATATAATTCACGGATAGAATGACATAATTTAAAATATGATGACTATGTAAACAGGATGAGATGATATAACTATATTATGTCTTTAGAAAATGGGTTGGCATGCCATAATTCAGATACATGCTGTCTATGTAGACATCATGGCATGACATAATTCAAATATATGATTTATATACTAAGGAAGTGAGCAGAGGGCAATCGCATATATGATGTGTCAACTAAGGAGATGGCATTCAATATTGTGTATATGATCTAAAAACTAAGCATTGCAATACAACATATGCATTATATGAGTAATATAACCCTGCCAAGTTTGAGCATACACCTCAGGATGATAATAGGACTGGTCATCTTCCTCTGAATCCTCCTCTGAAGAGCTATCTGTAACCAGCAAGATATCTGCTTCAGCAGGTAGCATTGACTGCTCTGAAGACCTTGTTTTCACTCCAGAGTTCTCCATCACCAATTCAAATGGCTGATGCACAAGAAGAGCAGTTGAATATACAAACATTGTCGACAAAAGCAATGAGAAATACAAAAAAAGGAAGGCATGATATAATTCACATATATGATGCTTGCCTAAACAGCATGGCATTGCATAATTCACATACATAATGCCTTGCAACAAGATAACATTGCATAATTCACATATATAATGTCTTGCAACAAGATGGCATTGCATAATTCACATATATGGTAATTAGACACTAAACAGGTGGCATTCACACAAAGCATGTATAAACTAAGCAAATGACATAGAAATGCAAGATACCATACGCATGATATGAGCAACATAACCCTGCCAAGTTAGGGCATGCACCTCGGGGGGGGGGGGATATGACTGGTCATCTGTCTCTGAATCCTCCTCTGAGGAGCTATCGGTAACCAGCAAGACATGCGCTTCGTCAGATAGCATTGTCTGCTCTGAAGACCTTGTTTCCACTCCAGATTTTTCCATCACCGTGCCGAATGGCTGATGCATAGGAAGAGTAATTGAATGTACTAAAATTGTTGACAAATTTAACACGTAATAAAAAATGATGGCATGATATAATTCACATATAAGATGACTGGCTAACCAGGGTGGCATTGCAAAATTCACATATATGATGCCTGGCTAGACAAGATGGCATTGCATGATTCACATATACGATAAAGAAACTAAACAGATGGCATTGACACAAAGCATGTCTAAACTAAGCACATGACATCTTTAATGTATACAGTAAGCAATGCAAGGCACCATATGCATGATATTACCAACATCAGCATGCCAAGTTAGAGTGAAGACCTCATGGGGTAAATAGGAGTGGTCTTCTCCTTCTGAATCCCCCTCAGAACAGTTATCTTCCTCTTGATTACGATCCGAAATGGGTGGAGGGGGGCTGCCTTTGCGCCCACCATGGAACGACGTCTGCATGAAATTTTGTTGCCACGCAAGGCTCGTCTCTTTTGCTCTACATGATCAATTCCATTGTGTACAATAACTGGCATGCATAGGAATAAAACATAGTGAGATTATGTAAGGAGTGCATGCACAAATCCAGAGTGATGGTAGAAAACTGTGGATAGACCCAAAACCAATGATAGCAGGCAGATAATAGCTTTAGTTAAATAATACAGATAATGGCTCCTTTAATGTTTGTTTGCACCCAACATGAAACTCATAGTAGACACCGGAGATTAACCAGATAGTAGACAGATAGTACTGATTGCTGCCCCAATATGTACCCCACAACCATTTAAAAACTCAAGTTTCAGCATTAGTTTGGACCTGACTCGGAGTCTAATAGGTGAACACGACGATAATGTAGCATGTCATCATATTCAGCGATGCATAACGTAAGCAGACACGGAAGAGTGTGACCTCTCTTGCGGACCCGTGTAGTCCTCAAGGTCATCTCCTCAGTTGATGATGGTAATGCAGTTGCCGTGGGTGCCGGCGGCGGGGAAGAAGATCTGAGGCGGCGAAAAACAGTCTGGAGAGCGGATCCCTGCTGTGGTGAACCCTTCCATCGTTGGAGCAGCTGAGCTGGGGTGGAACACAGCGCCGCAGGAGCAGGACAAACCACACAAGGTTTTCTTTGACACATATCTATAACAGAAGTAATTGAGCAAGGGCTTGTTTGAATTTGAGGATTCTAACAATGCAGGGATAGGAAATAGACAGGAATAGGATAGGAATGCGGAGGAGGGGAAGAAGATCTTAGGCGTCTAGAGATGGAGCCCGAGGTACTGCTCCGCTGTGATGGAGGGTTTCGTCGTTGAAGCAGCTCCGGTGAGTTGTACGACGCCGAGGCTGAAGCAGGACAAGAGAGACAACGAACAACGTTAACCTGAGTGGAATTCTAATAGCATCTCCAATACATGACGTAAAATACATAACCACAAATTGCTAGTTGTAAAATACATCAGCCGCTCATCTCTGAACTTAACTGTCGAAACTGAATTTAACTGTCGAAACTGAACTTAACTGCCGAAACTGAACTTAACTGTCGAAACTGAATTTTGCTGTCGAAACTGAATTTTGTTGTCGAAACTGAACGCACTAGCAAGGTGAGGCTACACGTCGGTCGACTGAATTTTTCATCTCTGGTCATTCCATTTTGCACCCGTTGGATACGAAATCAAGGGCCTGCGGTTCATCTTCACCCTCCACCCCCTGAGCTGCCAGCCACCACCGTCCAAACAGTAGCCCCCGCCGCCCGCGGCCGGCGGTGCGCCGCCCCGCCTGCCCCGAAAACACTCCCCACCGCCTGAAAATCGACTGACCTAAAAGTCGATTCAGTCGACTGAAGTGTAGCTAAATCGGAGCAGCATCGCAAGCAAGAGCAAGAGCGAGAGCAGCAGCGCGAGCAAGAGCAATAGCAAGAGCAAACCAGGCAGGGGACCGAGAGCAAGAGCAGAGCAGCAGCGCGAGCGAGAGCTAAAGCAGCAGCAGCTCCTACTGATGTGGACGTCGCCGCCGAGGGAGCGACGCCGTGGAGGAAGTGGCCGGCGACGCCGCCGTGGATGGAGCCGCGCCATGTCGGCTCGGGACCGAGCGCCGGCAGCATCGTGAGATCGAATCAAGAAGAAAATGCGGCATTAGTGTACAACCTCTTTGGTGGCACCGATTAGGCCGCAGCTTCATCCGAGGAAACGGTGATGATGATGCTCTTCCGGTGGTGCAGCTGAAGACGGCGGTGTGGGAATGGAGGTGGCGCGAAAGACGAGGGGAACATCGGGGCAGCTCCTTGGGGGTGGAGGACGGGGTGGCTGAACCGGCGGGACGATGAGATCGACGAAGGATCCTCATCCGGTACGGTGGATGAGGGACGTCGAGGTGTTGCTGTGGACGACGTCGTCGGGGAAGAGGCTCCGGCTGGGTGGCGGACGGAGCAGGGTGTGGGGTTTTGTCGCGGGTTTTCGCGGCCTCGGTGTACGAATGGGTGGGTGGATGGGATGGCAGTGGGGAACCATGGCTTAGATACGCGCTTGTCCGGAATGTGGGGTAAGTTACGAAAGTACCCCCACCGATTTGAGGCGGTTCTTTCGGTTCAGGGGTACCACGGGCATTTCGCGTGTCGGGATTTCACAGGAGGTGGGATTTTTCGCGCGCGTTGTAATTTTGGAATAGCAAGGCGCGGGTTGAGATGGAGGGAGTTGTCGGAGCACAACGAGACAAAGATATATCTTAAATATTTCGGGCTAACAAGGCGCGGGTTGAAGAGGCGGGAGTTTCGCAGCACGATAGACAGAGACGCTAGCTTGAATTTTCGGCATAACAAGGCGCGGCTTGAAATTTCGGAAGAACAAGCTTAACGTGTACCAAAAAAGGACAATTTGCACCTCAACACGCACAACACACACACAAACACCATTTAGACTAGAGTAAGGTACACGTGCATTGCACGCATGAGATTTGGCAACCAAATTATGAATAAATACCACATTATAGCATGCAAGCTTTGAGTCATATATGCATGATGTAGATGTTCGTTTAATTCTTATAGCTCATTTCATTCAAAATCATCTAGTTTTTATAAGAAAGCTAATCTATTTTAAGATTCATGGAATTGTGCATCGTAAGACATAAAGTAAAAACAAATAATGGCAAATCATGTAGAAAAACATTTGGGCAATTCTGATACGGAAGATTCTAGAACAAATAAGAAGTGCTTGTGTTTTGATGTTTGTGCATTATGCTTAAGTTCAACCATGGAGTCTTCTAGATTATACATGTGGCAAAATTTGGTGGAATCTAGATGATATCCAACGGCCAGTAGTGCTCAAATTTGCCATCTTTGGACCATCGGATTCGCCTCATCCAACGACCATCTTTCAAAGTTAAAGTTACCCGCACACAATATAAAAAAATATAAAATATAATATATATATAGGGGTATAGATATAGATATGTGATGCGAAAGCCGCCCATCATCTCCAATTAGAATAGTGTGTCCATGCACGGATGCGACGTGGCCAAATGATGTCTGCCATCGGTATCTCAAATTCAAATCAGTCTGACCTTGTTCAATGTGTATACATTACAACATGCTCGTTTCCAAACCACACCGTGCAGATCTCCATTATATTCATGCATGCATGGGTTTCAAACATCAGGATCTCTTATTCAAATATTTGAATTCAACTTTACATTGATTATGACCTCACCTATTCTTTTACACCCACACAGTAGTCTTCTTTTTATAATTGTACCACTAACTTTCTCTCGTGCATGCATGCACACACACTACCAGTCGGCATTATCCATCGCACGCATACAATCTTTATCTTCAGGTCGGTCTCCCATGAAGGCACACACCCACACACATCCCCCTCTCCATCATATCGGGCATTCTTTATCTCTCACGCGTGCATGCGCAACGATCGATGTTCCTCTATGTATGTGTGTATATAGCTAGGTCTTTCATAGTTTTCCACACAAACCGATCAATCGATATATCCAGTGAGGTCTCACCCTCTTTGCCACGTCCACATCGATCAATCTATACCTCTCTATATAGGATTAACATATATAGCTAATACACCCACATTAATTATATATCCAACGTCCCCCTCTCATCATCCATGCCTTCCGCTTCATCTCTCAGACGCGTGCACAATGGCGGAGACAGGGGCAGTAAGGGCCCTGCCCCCCTCCCCCCTAACATCACTATATATCGAGGCTAATATGAATGTGATCATTAGACACTTGCTGCTAAAAATGGTTTGAGTTCATGAATTGACCCTCCTCGTAAAGGATTAGCAATGCTTGGCCCCCTAGCTCATTTATTTTTCATGGCTCCGCCACAGCGCGCAACAGCGCACGTGTTCGCCCCCTCTCTCTAAATATCGATCTCGCACTTGTGCATTCCTTCATAGTCTCCCTCCACTCGGCCCCTCGCACCATCTTCTAGCCCCCCACCGGATTTTGCCACATGTACAATCTAGTAGACTCCATGGCTGAACTTAAGCATAATGCACAAACCTCAAAACAACAGTGGTTCTCTTTTGTTCTAGAATCTTTCGTATCATAACTGCCCAAACTTTTTTTCTAGTTGAATTGCCATTATTTGTTTTTACTTTATGCTTTACAACGCACAATTCCATGAATCATAAAATAGATTAAGGGCTTCTTTGATTCAAAGGATTCTCAAAGGAATTTTGGAGGATTCTAATCATTAGGAATTTTTCCTATCTTGGTTGTTTGATTCGTAGGATTGTAAACCATAGGAATTTTTCCATATGATTCATTTGCACTAGATTTCATAGGAAACATCCCATCCACTCAAACCACTTTGAAAGAATTCTACGTTTTTTCTATGCACAATCAAACACTCGTACAATCCTGTAGGATTCAAGATGACATTCCACTATAATCCCATGTTTTTCCTATTCCCGCGTTCTTAGCTTTTTTATAAAAACTAATTGATTTTGAATGAGATGAACTACATCAGGCATATATGACTCAGAGCTTACATGCTATAGTGTGGTATTTATTCATAATTTGGTTGCAAAATCTGATGCGTGCAATGCACGTGTACCTTACTAGTACTTCGAGTATGTGCAAAACACGTAAATTAGAATACCAATGGCAGGCTACACAGTGTCTCTCTTACAGTTCATGAAGCCACGTGGCACATGTGGAGGCGTTGTCGCGACCTCCTTGCGTGGATTAATCATAGTGACGTGATGCTGGTTCCAGAAGAATGTACTCGTCCTGCCTGAGCCATACTGGCAGTACATGCACGAAGCGAAGATGTGCACGCACGCCACACACTCATTCCCTCGCATGCACACGTGGGTACACGGGCGGACGCAATTTTGTACCAAGATCCACCCCATGTGATAATTTGACGCGTGTAAAGTCGTTCATTTCATTGATGGTCAATTAATACAGCGCATGCAAATTGAGTGGACGTGAGGGCGGAAGAAAGACATTATTACTCCACTGCGCGCATGCGAGTAGTTAAATCGTGGGTTGCTAGTAGTACTTCCATTGGTCTCCTTCGTATTTTGTGCCAATTTTTGACAGTAACATAATATTTACGCATTTGAGCAGTGTAGTACTTGAAATTTATGTTCCGCTAAACTCATCGGGAGCCGTTTCGGGCCTCGATACCAAAACCATCAATTAATCTTTACCTTGTTCCCATCACATTCGAAAGCCTGCTCACACCTACTAGTACGTACCAAACCTGAACGTGTTCCCACTATGCAGGTATTAGTACTAGTGCTAGTACTTAGGTTATAAAAAAGGGAACTACCTAACCGAAAATTACTCTACCTTTCCTCCTCATAAGTGCTTCTTCGTCGTCCGTCGTTGCCATGGCCGGTGCGTAGAGCTCTAGGTCGAGAACTACTCATAACAAGGGAGCGGCAACCAAGGCTGCGGAAAAAAAGAGAGGGCTCGCCGCCACGCAGAGACCTCAAAAGATCTCTCACGGGCAGGCGATGGCTCCCAGGAGCGCCCTAGCCGCGGAGGCGAACATGCCGAGCCGGCAGAGCTGGAGTCGTTATCCCTCGACGGCATGCCCGATCAGCTCAATAAGCAGAAGGAGTTCATCCAAGGCTTGATGGAGTTGCTGAAGGAGAGCCTCAACGACATGCCCGCTGAGCTCAATCAGCAGGGGGAGTTGACCGCCGGCTTGGTGAAGCTGCTGAAGAAGAGAATTGCCTCGGAGAAGAAGGCGATCGGCGAAATCCTGCGCCTTTAGGAGGACAAGGCGAAGCTCTGCCACGAGATCGACCTGTTGAAGGAGAAGAACGCTAGCTGGAAGAAGTTGCATGAGAATAGTAGTTCCTCGATGAAGATGCTGCAGGCCCTCGTCATGGAACAGAAGGAGGAGTTGGCGAACCTCCGCATCAAGCACCCGGCTGCTGTCAAGGTACGTAATGCGGCCGTGGAACAGATGATGAAGGCTCGCGTCGAGAAATCCCACGTCATGGACAGAATGAAGAAGATGGCGGAGGAGACGCGCAAGGAGATGGAGGTCATGGAGGCGATGAAGAAGCAGTTACGACTCCGCGGCGAATTAGATCATTTGGGGTGATAATCTTCCTTCTTCTTTTGCTCTTGTGTTTCATCTTTTGCTTCGGGTGTTTCGCCGCACGTGTCACGTTCTCTGCGAGGCATGAATAGAACAATGTTTTTTGAGGGAATGAATAGAACAATGCTAACAATGAGATGACTAGCAAATTAGATCATTTTTTATCGCCATATGGCACTGG
>NC_057811.1:134696031-134713627 GCF_018294505.1 Triticum aestivum | reverse complement strand
GGACCCCGTGGTGTTGCCTCTGGATGAACAGGACCCCGATCGATCGAGCCAGTTGGGGCTGGATGAACAGGATCCCGTGGAGGGCTGGATGAACAGGACCACCCCGTGGAGGGCTGGATGAACAGGACCACCCCGTGGAGGGCTGGATGAACAGTAGCCCATGGAGGGGTGGTTGAACAGGAGCCCGTGGAGAGGGCTGGTTGAACAGTAGCCGGTGGAGTAGCGCGTGGTGGAGGCTGGATGAACAGGAGCCCGTGGATGAACAGTCGCAGGTGGAGGCTGGAGGAGGTCAACGGTGGATGAACAGTAGCCCATGGAGGCTGGAGGGGGTCGACGGTGGAGATTAACAGTATCCCGTGGAGTCCCGTTTTGCGGTACGCCACACCCCTCCCGATGAACAGGACCCCCGTTTCGACCGTAGTGCTCCAACACAAGTCCGTTTCCTCCGTTTTGCGGTATGCCACACCCCTCCCGATCAACAGGACCCCCGTTTTGACCGTAGGAGGTCCGTTTCCTCCGTTTTGCGGTACGCCAGACCCCTCCCGATGAACAGGATCCCGTTTCAAACGTGGCCGGTCGAAAACAAGGCCGTTTCCTCCGTTCTGCGGTACACCAGGCCTCGTTTCCATTGGTTGTTCCGTCCAAGCCCTCCCGATGAACACGACGACGCATTTTGTTCCAACCCAGCCAGTTGGCTCCCCATGAACACGACGACGACGATGTTTCTCCGTTCCGACCCAGCCATGTACACGAGCCCTGGCCGTACGTATGTGCGAGTAGGCGTTCGAGACCCTGCCCGTATGTACGTACGTGGCCGTATTTCCTTTCTTGCACACTGGCCGCTGTACGTACGTGTACATGCTACGTGCGCGCCTCTACTACGACACGTGCGCGCCTCTGCATTGATCGGTATGTACATACACGTTCGCGACCAGAATGACAATGCTACGTACGCTTCGACCAGTGGGTCCCGACTGTCAGGCACTTCCTTGCCAGCGAAGATGTAGCTGGTGGGTCCCAGCAGTCAGAGGGGCGAATCATTTTTTTTGCCCGGACGCACTTCCTTGCATGCGAAGATGTAGCTGGTGGGTCCCCGCAGTCAGGGGGAATTTTTTTTTCATGAAATACGGTGCCCCGTCTGGTGGGTCCCCGCTGTCAGGTGGAGGAATCATTATTTTCCGCGTAATAAGGAGGCACTTCCTTGCTGCGGCCGTGGACCCAGCTGTCAGCCTCTCCACATGCAGTCCACGTCCGATGGAAGTCGTTCCTTGACCATGTTGACCACGCCGCGCCGAGAGCACCAGGGCGGTGGACGACGGCGAGGCCTAGGAAGGGGACGACGGGGAGCCGGGGAAGATGCGGCAGTGGAAGCCCGCGCGGAGAGGAGTACGAGGGTTCACTGGTTCGGCTGCGGTGTGTGGTTGCCGTCGCCGCAGGGCCTGGCCAGCGGTGGGAATAGTAGGGGCGGTGAGGCCTCCGCGGTAGCACAGCCGGCCACGGAAGGCAGGAGCATGCGGCACGACCGGCGCTGCTTTGGGCGGCTGGAGCAAGAAGACCAGAGGTTGAAGAAGCACTACGGCCGTTGGATGGACATCGTACGGTCACTGGAGCTAGAATCGTTCATATTGACTAAAGTTGACAAAGGCCCCCATCCCAGTCAACTTAGTAGGCCCACAAGTCAGCCTCCCACCATGGTGGGTCCCAGCTAGCAGGGGGAGTATTCATTTTTGTGTGCGTAATAAGGAGGCACTTCCGGTGGGTCACTGGAGCTGACAGTTTCGACCGTAGGAGGTCCGTTTCCTCCGTTTTGCGGTACGCCAGACCCCTCCTGATGAACAGGATCCCGTTTCGAACATGGCCGGTCGAACACAAGGCCGTTTCTCCATTCTGCGGTACGCCAGGCCTCTTTTCCATCGGCTGTTCCGTCCAAGCCCTCCCGATGAACATGACGACGCATTCCGTTCTGACCCAGCCGGTTGGCTCCCCAAGAACACGACGACGACGCTGTTTCTCCGTTTCGACCCAGCCATGTGCACGAGCCCTGGCTGTACGTATGCGCGAGTAGGCATTCGAGACCCTGCCCGTATGTACGTACGTGGCCATATTTTCTTTCTTGCACACTGGCCACTGTACGTACGTGTACATGCTACGTGCGCGCCTCTACTACGACACGTGCACGCCTCTACATCGACCAGTATGTACGTACACGTTCGCGACCAGAATGACAATGCTATGTACGCTTCGACCAGGTGGGTCCCGACTGTCAGGCACTTCCTTGCGTGCGAAGATGTAGCTGGGGGGTCCCAGCAGTCAGGGGGCGAATCATTTTTTTGCCCGAACGCACTTCCTTGCATGCGAAGATGTAGCTGGTGGGTCCCAGCAGCCAGGGGGAAACATTTTTTCACGAAATACGGTGGCCCGTCCGGTGGGTCCCCGCTGTCAGGTGGAGGAATAATTATTTTGCGCGTAATAAGGAGGCACTTCCTTGTTGCGTACGTGGACCCAGCTGTCAGCCTCTCCACGTACAGTACTCTTCCGATGGAAGTCGTTCCTTGACCACGTTGACCACGCCGCGCCGAGAGCACCAGGGCGGTGGACGACGGCGAGGCCTAGGAAGGGGACGACGCGGAGCCGGGGAAGACGCGACAGTGGAAGCCCGCGCGGAGAGGAGTACGAGGGGTCACTGGTTCGGCTGCGGTGTGAGGCTGCCGTCTCCGCAGGGCCTGGCCAGCGGTGGGAATAGTAGGGGCAGTGAGGCCTCCGCGGCAGCACAGCCGACCACGGGAGGCAGGAGCATGCGGCACGACCGACGCTGCTTTGGGCGGCTGGAGCAAGAAGACCAGAGGTTGAAGAAGCACTACGGCCGTTGGATGGACATCGTACGGTCACTGGAGCTAGAATCGTTCATGTTGACTAAGTTGACAAAGCACTCCGTACCCGTCAACTTAGTAGGCCCACAAGTCAGCCACCCACCAAGGTGGGTCCCAACTAGCAGGGGGAGTATTCATTTTTTGTGCGTAATAAGGAGGCACTTCCGGTGGGTCCAAGTTGACAGCGGGGGGAAAGTTTTTTTCGCGAAATACGGTGACCCGTCCGGTGGGTCCCAGCAGTCAGGGGGGAACTTTTTTTAGCAAAATACGGTGGCCCATCCGGTGGGTCCCTGCTGTTAGGTGGAGGAATCATTATTTTCCGCGTAATAAGGAGGCACTTCCTTGCTGCGGCTGTGGACCCAACTGTCAGCCTCTCCACGTATAGTACACTTCCGAAGGAAGTCGTTCCTTGACCACGTTGACCACGCCGTGTTCCATTGCATGCATGCATCCATGGGTGTGGTGCGTCCTCACTGTCAGCCTCTCACGTACAGTCATCTTCCGATGACTCTCGGTTGTTGACCACGTTGACCACACCGTGCCGAGCGCACCAAAGGCCGGTGGACGACGGCGAGGCCCCAAACTGGAACGACCCGGAGATGGGAAATACGGGGCAGTGGAGTCACAGATGGGGAGCAGTGGGAAACTTGACTGGTTCGGGTGCGCGGCAGCACAGCCGTGGTGCCGCCCACGGGAGACAGGAGCAAGAACAGAGGTTGAAGAAGGAGCACGGCTGTTGGATTAACATCCAACGGTCCAGCTGCTAGAATCATTTGTTGATTAAGTTGAAAAATCCTGCGTACACGTCCGCTTAGTAGGCCCACAAGTCAGCCACCAAATCTGATGGGTCCCAGCTGTCAACGGGAGGAATAATTTTTTTCGCATAACAAGGAGGCACTTCCTTCCGTGCGAAGATACAGCCGGTGGGTCCCAGTTGTCAGGTGGAGGAAACATTTTTTTCAGCTTAATAAGGAGGAACTTTCCTTGCGTGCGACCATGGACCTTGTGGGTCCCAGCCGCCAGGCTCTCCACGTACAGTCCTCTTCCGATGACTCTCGTTTGTTGACCATGCCACACCGAGCGCAGTGAGGCAGTGGACGACGGCGAGGCCCCGGACGGGAACGACTCGGAGATGGGAAGACGCGGCAGTGGAGTGAGTGGAGGAGAAGGGTTATAACTGGTTCTGGTGCAGCGTGGGGCTGCAGTCGGTGGAGAATAACAGGAGGTGTGGAGGGGTGGAGGGATCGCCTGGCCGGCGGTGGGGTAGCGCTTCGCAGCGATGCATGCTAAGCAGAGCCGCTAGCCGCCAGAGGCCGGACCAGGCGGTCCCGGTGACGCTGGAGGAAGAAGACGAGAGATTGAAGGTGCATGCCGACCAAGTTGACAACGCCCTGCGTAGGCTTCGACCTATTGGCCCACATGTCAGCCTGCAAAAATGTGGCATATATTTAACCCATGTTTTCTAGAATGTGCAGTCCATTTGCTGGGCTGGGTGAACAAATAATTTCGCGTCAATGCGCCCCATTTATATTATCTAAGAATCCCAGCCCATTTGCACTTCCTTCAAATACACGAATTAGCTAGGCTCGTTATATATATAATGTTTTGTTAGAAGGAGCAATTTATATCAAAAATAAACCGGAGAGGCACATTTTTTATATACATAATTAACAAATTAGCGAGTTATTGCTCAAAATAAAAATGAGTGCGTTATTATTCATTGGTCCTTAAAATCTTCGCAAGCTTTTGTACGCAATCACCAGGATTTTCCTTGCCTGTGAGTCAAAAACAACCAGGATTTTCCTTGCCAACTTCTGTTAAACATTTACTTTTATAAGTTAATAACACGTGGGATGTTTTTATAATGAATATATAAGTCTCTATAAAATATACGATAATAGTAATAATATATATATATATATAATGTGGTTAAAAAAATACATTGGGCCGCCGATCTTTAAGAAAAAGCCCATAGGCCGGTATGGACATCAAAAAATAAGTTGAAACCACCATCACCGTATGTCGTGGGCTACGCATGTTAAAATACAAAACCTAGGCCTAGCTAATACTTGTTCGCCCTCTGAAAAAAATGATACTAGATCCCCGAGCGAACTAGATTATAGAGGGGGCCGGCGGCACGACTGAAGAAGCACATCAGGAGCGATTTTTTTCTTCAGTGGATGGCTCTCGATGGCGTTTTTTTACTTGCCTCTACACCATACAACTTGTATTTTTAGCCTCCCAGTCCGTGGTGGACTAGCAGCCCATTTGCTGGGCGGGCCAACCTACAGAAACCAGCACTCGATTTTTCATCAAGCCCCAAAAACAACGCAATACTATGTTTGTTTTGAGGCCGAAAACATTACGGCAGGGGTTGAGTGGGGGAGGGGCAAGACAGAGCAAAAAGATTAAAAAGAGCTGATGCGCCGTTGCTACCCTAACAAAGCAGGTGCAATTCTTCTCGGGAAGAAGGTGTGCCGTTGACACCCACACGTCACATACCCCACAGTAGGCATACTAACAAGTTCACACACAAGCACAACAGAAAAGGTAAACATTCGTATCAAACTTAGGTTCACAGGACACGTTCATATTCATAGCCCATTCACTATCAACAACTCAAAAGATTCATATATACACAAGTTCAGCATGTCTATGGATCCAAATGATTGATAGATCACACAACAATATTCATAGATAATTCACAAAAAGATTCAGATATACACATGTTCAGTATGTTTATGCATCCAAATGATTGAGACCACAGCCAATATGATCCATGGACAAACTTTAATTACCTAGGGTACAGACTGGTAAATGGTGTTCAATCGGAGGTACTTCTTGCTAAAATTAATGCTTGTACGAGTAACCTTTCGAGTACATAAGAGGCAGCATAGACAATCTGAACTTTGCTTGTAGGTTTATCCTCAAATAGTGGCCTCGTGCCGAGGGAGGTTTGACCAACTTGGCCACTACTTTCATCCAACTAGTTTACTGGCTCATCTTGGTCCTGTAGCTCGCCAAAATTCTACATTGCAGACTGGTAAATGGTGTTCAGTTGGAGGTACTTCTTGCTAAAATTAATGCTTGTACGAGTAACCTTTCGAGTACATAAGAGGCAGCACAGACAACCTGAACTTTGCTTGTAGGTTTATCCTCAAATAGTGGCCTCGTGCCGAGGGAGGTTTGAGCAACTTGGCCACTACTTTCATCCAACTAGTTTACTGGCTCATCTTGGTCCTGTAGCTCACCAAAATTCTACATTGCAGACTGGTAAATGGTGTTCAGTCGGAGGTACTTCTTGCTAAAATTAATGCTTGTACGAGTAAACTTTCGAGTACATAAGAGGCAGCACAGATAATCTGAACTTTGCTTGTAGGTTTATCCTCAAATAGTGGCCTTGTGCCGAGGGAGGTTTGAGCAACTTGGCCACTACTTTCATCCAACTAGTTTACTGGCTCATCTTAGTCCTGTAGCTCGCCAAAATTCTACATTGCAGACGAGAAAGGAGGCGGTTGAGAAAATGAACCAGCCAAATTTTTTGTGCAGTTCAACTGAAATGGAGCATCCCTGGCATGCAGACTGATTAAGTGCCAGATGAATATACGCGTCAACCAACTTGTCTGGAATCTTTAGACTCCATGCCATACAGTTCGCTACCATATCTGCCGATAACCAAAAGGCACAAGTTGGGACCAAAGACTGGACTGTGTTTTTCTAGGCTATGCGCCAAGCAATATTTTTAGCATTCACTCTCCTAATACTTGGAGTTTGACATCTGGTTGATGCCGGTTGATACTCGAATGAATATAGGCACTTCTTGGCAACATCGATGCTTGTCTGAGTGAACTTTGGAGTACATAGCAGCAGCATAAGTATCTGTCCATCTGATCTTTTTGTGCAGTTCTACTGAAATCACCCAATGCAATGATTTGCCTGTGAGTTCAGGCTCCAAGTTACTCCTTTATAAAATCGGCAAACAGTGGCACAATACCAAATTACGAATACATCACAAGCACAATAATGAGGATAAAGACCAGTACCAACCTGTGTGAGGTAGCATATCAATTACTTTTTCCTTTGACTGGAAGCCGAGATAAGCGAAGCGACTGACAGCAAAGGAAGAAAGTAGGCCCAGATTAGCGACTGACAGGAAAGGACGGAAGCTGTCGAGGCAATGAAGCACCCAAAGTTTTAATTTGTGCAGTTCCACTAAAATCGAGCATCCCTGTTGGCACATATATTGAGAGAGTGAGATTACTGTAATAGTGGGACTTGTTGATAAAACATACACTAACAAATAGAAGCACCCTCATTATGTTAATGGGTAAAGTTAGCAACATAGTAGTCTTGCTTAAAGAGGGGTATTAGTTTATTTAATCAGTGCCAATTAGCTCAACACTCAAAGCATTGCCATGTATCATAGGTTGCAAAACTTTAACGTGAAAAGATAAAGGAGTTTCTCATGACAGTAGCACGATACAAATAGAGATGACAGCAAACTAATATGGATGAAGGCCTTAGGCCCGTACCAACCTGAGGAAAAAAGCTTATTCATGTAGTCCCATAAGAGATGATAAAGCACTCACTGGAATCACTCAATAGTATATATTTTTGTGCACTTCAAATGTATGGTTGAAATCACTCTTGTTTACCAGTGCTGAGATTATATCGAAAGATTATCAAGAACTTCCAGCAAAATTAAAGCACATGCTGGGATACAGTTCATTGTATTGTCTTGTGTAGTTCCACTAAAATGTATGATTGGCACAGCATGATCCCTGTTTGCACAAGTAGGAACAAGGTGAAACCTTCATTAGCTTAGTGAGAAAGGATAGAAAGACATTAGCATATTACTCTAACAGTAGCATCAAATTCATGATGGACGAGAAGGACATTAGCATATTACTCTAACAGTAGCATCAAATTCATGATGGACAATACGCAAAACATTGCCTCATTGAACCAATGGCAATAAATTGACATGCAAAACAATAGCACTATTATGTCATGACACTAATAATATTCCCTCCCTGCTCCACCACATGATTCACCTCCATAGACAAACATACACACATACATGATTCAGCATAGGGTGCTACTAAAGATTTGTCTAACTCCGACAGGAAAATTAGGCAGCAATAAATTAGTGGTACTTAAGTACTCCTAATTAATAAAGTGAGACAGCAGAAGTGGAAGGGCTCCCTGGAGGATCGTCTCACATGTAAGGTAGTCGTTACCGAAGCCCTTGAATGGCCTCGACTGAGGCCTCTGGCTTCAGCAAGATCGCCTTGGCACTGTTTCTTCTTCTTCTTCTTCCTCTTCATGCTCTGTTTCTCATTCTCCTCACCAGTTGGTGAAACCAAGTACATGATTGGCCTTCTATTTCAGAATTGGTTTTGTCACTGAGGGAGTACAAGTGTACTAGTAAAAAATAGCATTATTTTCTCATGGCAGTCGCAAAATAGAGATGAACACATGCATTAAATAACATTCTTACCTAAAGGAAGGTTATGGTGCCAATATGGATGATGAGGATTGGAACACAGATCTCCCTTTGTGCAGTTCCACCGAAATGAACCAACTGTTCCATTCTGACATTCCAGTGAAATAGCACAAAAGTCACTTCTTTTAAGAAGAGTTTTGTGCAGTGCATGAAAAGGTCACAATAGCAACCAGGTGAAATGGATATCCCTGTTTACACAAAAAGCTACAGAGGAAACAGTCAGAGTCTCAAACAATTACAGACAAAAACATTTGGCTAAACTTGTCATGGCTTATAACAGCGACATGGCTTCATTTTTACCAAGGGCATTAGATTAAGAACAGCTAAACCTTTGGTATAAGGGCATGGGACAGTGGGTGCACCAGCAGTCCAGCACCATGTACCTAAACATGGGCATAAAGTGGTGATTCATAGTTTTTGCCCCGAGAAACAAACATCCAAGAAACATATCTGGGTTGGTCGCATTTTTGTTCACTCTAGCCACTTACTCCTATGTGTGGATAACAAATCTAGTCCTGGTCATACCACTGTGTTCAGTGTTACCCCTATATTTCCCTTTTCGACCAAGAGACCGGTTGGATGACCAGTCTGTACTACTTTCACCCCCTTTCCTTCTTGTTTCTACCAAGTCCGATGTACTACATACTAAATTCCCCCACCCCCACTTTATTTCTAATTTCAACCAAGTACAAGATTCGACTCCATGAAGTAGCTTTACCTCTAACAATAGAAAAAAAAGGTGACGTTGGACCATCCGCTCGAGAGGGGCTGAGAGGTAGAAAATGATGCACATGCAGCGACGTAGCGAGCTGGGGAAGTAGAGCTAAGGCAGTTTCTAAGGAAGATATACTTGAAGGTCGTCGGGATGTGGATAGGTGGGCGGCGGGAGGCTGGATCCGCCAACACTAGGGCAACGATGAAGGGATCGGAGGACCTCCCGCGCCGGCACTCGACCAGAAATAATGGTGCGGCCGGCAGTGGGTCTCCTCCCTTGCTGTCGACGACGGCCTAAACGCTGCCCCTCGTCCCCTTCACCGGCAGAGGGGGATACATCCGGATCTTTAACCAGCGGTGAGGATAGAAAGACAGTGTTTTTGAAGGGAGAAAGACAGTGTTACCACCCCTATCTTGTTTAGATCTGGAGAGGATGAGAGTGTGTGCATAGAGCAACCCTGGCAAGCAAGCGCGGAGGCTCCGGCCTATATATACGTAGTGGGGTAGTTTTCCTTTTTCACTCCATCAAAACAATCGTTTAAAATTGTGTACTACATGCCAGGTTGCCATTTTTTTAGTTGTTGATTGTTTTTTGAGATAGCTACCCGCTTGTTCCAAGTGGTGTTACGGTGTGCCAGGTCGCACTTTGTATCATTCAAGTCTGGTACAAGTCCCTCCATTAAATGAACAACCACCCCCTCGTAAAAATTGTGAACAAGCCCACGACTAAAATTATCGGAAACGTGGGTTGCCCCAACATGCATTATTATTTATATTTTCTACTCCCTCCGTTCCTAAATATAAGTCTTTTTTATTAGCCACACCTAAGACAAGAATTTTTTTATTAGCAGTGAACCCCACATGTCATAGGCACAAAGAGTGTGGCAAGATTCCCTTAGGCAAGCCAAAGTGTGTCTAACAATTTGAGCAACTCAAGTTAGGCAAGTGTGGGAAAATAATGTGGCAACATAAGACAAACATAGTCACAATCCAAACAGCCCCGCAATTTTTTGTGACATGCACGAAAATTTGGTTAGTTACATTTATAGTCAAAATTTGGCAAGGTGCATCAAATCAACACATGCAAGTATCAAAAGGGAAGTCACGGCATGCATGCATGCGTTGTACTCCCTCCGTTTCCAAATATAAGTCTTTTTAGAGATTGCAACAAGTGACTACATACGAAGCAAAATATGGCTACATACATCCGTATGTAGTAGTCCATTTGAAATGTGTAAAAAGACTTATATCGAGTGCAGTGCTTTGATGTGTCGCGCCAACTCGTACAAGACCGAGAAGTTTGATTACTACAACGCCCTCTCCCTCGCGGACTGAGCTCCGGTGCCTTAACTGCACCTGCCTTTGGCTACATGACAGGTGGGCCAACCACCTGTTGGGCCCACTTGTCATAGATGCAAAGGCAGGAGCAATAAGTCAATGAAGCTGCATCCCTCCCTCGCGCATGAGCGTGGTGGCTGGCAGGACTAGTAGGAGCTTTCTCTACACACTTCTTGATGGCGGCGAACTTGTGGATGGAGTTGACCATAATGTCCTCCATGCAAGAGGCGAAGCCGGCGTCGGCGAGGGCTACGACGCTGGCGGTCGCCAGCACTGCCTGGAAACACTGCGCGGTGCGGGGCCGCAGGCCGGCGCCTTGGATGATTTGGCACAGCCGACTGCCGCTCGCGACCATCGCCACCATAGGTGCTTGTGGCTTCTGGTCACTTGGTCTTGGATTGGAGTGAGCAGTGTTGCGCAGAGACTAAGGAGTAGATGGATTGGAGTGGTGGGGCGCCTTTATATGAGAATCCAAACTCTGTTGCATTCACATCGTGCTGGCTCTATTCTGCTTCTCCAATTAATTCCCTCTGCATGTAGAGTAATTTGAGGATGCATCATTGACCGTTCAACGTCTCGGGAACCGCTACCCTCTCCCTCCTTGGCATTCAAGCACCTATGGAGGCGACTACCGCTCGCGTCTATCGCGTGTCAGGAGACGTTCTCGTCGATGACGAGGTGCCTATGGTGACTTCGTAAATTTCAAGATTATAGTACTAGTATACTCAATATTTTGCACCGCGACCAAGGCCGAGAGGAAAACGAGAGAACTACGTATTTATTTACGGTGTAGATTCACTCATTTTGCTCCATATGTACTCCGTCTCGGTGTAGTCTAGTCACTTGTTGAAATCTCTAGAAAGGCAAATACTCCTTTCTGGTTTACAGGGCTATACTAGCAAGTACTACAATAGTGGGCTCACATAGCAATTTTGTCTCATGCAAGAGTCTGGCTATATGCGTGCTCCAAGGTTCGCAACTGCCACGCTCGGGTTGCACTTGGCTCTTCGCCTCTTCGAGAAGATGAACAATGATGTTACTACTACTGCTTCTACAGTATCGAATCCACTGCTGCATGTCCGTCCATCGCGAGCGGGAGGGATAGCTTGTGTAGTACTATAAGCAAAAGCCTGTCCTCGTCTGCAGCCACCGCGCGCATGGGCGAGGGAGAAGGCGTGTAGTAGTAAAATCAAGCTTCTCCTCATTGTACGAGTTGACGCGATACATCATAGCACTGGCCCCACATGGTTGCCTCTAAACTTGGCTGAAAGACCCGCAGTGTACAATACTCCATTTGCTGGAACCTCTAACATTTACCCCACCACAAATTAAAATATATATTCCTGTCTTGACCAGATGAGCGTGCAAACTAGAATCACCAGGATGACAGGTAGGGCCAGAAGATTATTTTAATCAAAAAATATAGCATGGAGCCGACCCCAACGATTTTAAGCTTACAGGCACGGTACACGCTATCCTAGACTACTCTACACATGAAACTGCCACACGAGCGTCCGGGCTGCACTTGGCTCTTTGCCTCTTCGGGAGTACTACTGCAGTGGAGGAGTACTACAGTATGCTTCTGGCCATCTGACACCGATTGAACTACTGCATGTCCACCACGTACGGGAGGGAGAGCGTGTAGCGAACGAAAGCTTCTCCTAGTCCTGCCAGCCACCACACTCATGGGAGAGGGAGGGACACAGCTTCATTGACTTACTGCTCCTGCCTTTGCGTCCATGACAGGTGGGCCCAACAGGTCGGTGGCCCTCCTGTCATGCAGCCAAAGGCAGGTGCGGTTAAGGTGAGAGGGCGTTGTAGTAATCAAACTTCTCGGTATTGTACGAGTTGACGCGACACATCAAAGCACTGCACTCGATATATTTCAATAATTTGCGTCTACTGATGCATTAATTACAATGCATGCATGCATGCCGTGACTCTCCTTTTGATACTTGCATGTGTTGATTTAATGCACCTTGAAGTAGTATGAATATGTGACGGTAAAGCTTTGTAATGCCCTGGCCCTAATAAAGCGAGAGATGGTTGTGCACGAGGAGGGAGAGATCATGCAGACAGAACAGGACCCGGCGATGGAGCTCTCTATGGTCTCGATGGACCTCACCTTGCTCCACTGCCCCTTGTGCCTCCGCCACTTGAAGCCTCTAGTGTATGAGGTTCGAATACACCTCGTTCGTTCGGCTGATCGAGCAAGGTGCAGGTTTCTTGATTGATGTGTTGTTCGATTGATTTGTGCAGTGCAAGGGAGGGCACCTAGCTTGCGCGGACTGCCGCGTTGAGCGCCCCGGGAACCAGCGGCAGTGCTAGAAGTGCGAGCGCGGCGGTGGCTTCGACGTGTGGAACACGGCGGTGGACGCCGTCCTCTCCTCGGTGAGGGTGGAGTGCCTGCACGAAGGCTGTGGGCTCTACGTCACTTACCACAAGCTTGCCGATCACCAGAGCGTGTGTCCGCTCACGCCCTGCAAATGCCCCGTGCCCATCTGCGGCTACGAAGGCCCACCGCCGGTGCTCTCCCACCACATCAGCACCATGCATCCCATGCCCGTGCACAGGATCCAGTACGGCAAGGCGCTCCAGCTGCAAGTGCCACTGTCGGAGCCACGGCTCTTGCTGTTCGCGGAGGAGGACGACCGCGCGTTTTTCTTGGTCGGCGGCGTGCTCGACATCGGCGTGCCTATTGCCGTGTCGGTCGTCTGCATCAGAGCGGGGGCGTCCCCACTGCCGCACTACGTGGCCAAGCTGTGGGCGAACGGCCCGCCAGGGGAGCCCAAAGGGAGGACCGACGCCGTCAAGGTGGAAATGGAGGTGACAAGCAACAGGGATCCCGACGACATCGCCATGCAGGAGCTGACCTTCTTCATAGTTCTGCCCAAGCTGCTGGCCGGGACTAAGCTGGTGTCCCTCCACATTCAGATTGACAAGCTCATGTCCTAAATGATTCTACAGTGCCTTCTGTTTATCTTAGTAATATGCTAATATAGGGGTTAGCTCGGTCTACTTTAGCTTAAGAGATGGTGGGTTTTGGTGGCGATGCAGCAATTACCTCGACATCAGATCAGCAGTGAAAGTAATTTCGAACAGTCGAATGGATATTTTGTGTCTGTTGGATATAAAGATCCTTTGGGTAAGAAGTAACAGCTTATATGCTTTTTTTTGAAATGGAACAGTGATACTAGTATAATTTTTGTTGACATGCACTAATATTTTCGAAACGGACATCGGGCTGTAGCTAGAAGGGCGGTTGGGACGCGGCATCGGTCCATACCGCGGTGACCCCCGATTGGGACGCACCGACCGTGGATTTTCTCCCTCGCCGATGTCGACTGCGTCTACGCAGAACATTGTTCCCTTCCCCCAGCTACGGGATCAGGCCGGATATGTGACCAGCGGTGTGGCCATCGTCGTTCTATGCTTGTGAAGAGAGCAACCCAAGCAAGCAGGCTTGTAGCTTAGGCTCCTGCTGGTGTATATATAGTGGTTTTCTTTTTCTCTCCATATCAACCATTTTATATTGCGTACGTGTCATTGAAGAGTGAAATGATGGTTGCTTCTTCCGACTAACTTACTGTGTGATTTGACTGCTCCTTTAGTGGCCCCTACACGTACTCCCCCTACGTGTATGCAACAGTCACACGTACACATGGACGCAAGAACGCGCGCCATGCCCTAATGCATGCATGTCCGAGCACACAACGGAACACACACAGTCACGCTCAAGTGCTCAACCTACACGTGCATGCACACACATACTCAGCCAGGGTGAGCTAGTGACCGTATAAACACCGGAAAATGTATATATTGAGCACAATGAGCGTATTATGAAGTCCACTGACCGTATTTTTATAAATATACAGTGACACACAGTGTATTTATCTCGTTTGAAATTATGCCATATTAACCGGAGAGGAGGCAGTATGGACTAGCATTGCTTTGCTGTGTTTCGTCAACTTGCCGAACGAGGAGAAGCTTGCAGGACGGGAGAAGCTTGCACGCGGTGGCTCGCAGGACAAGGAGAAACTTTTGACTAATGCAAGCTCTCCTTCGCTCAAGCGGTGGATGTGCAACAGTTAATTCGGCGTCAGATTGCCAGAAGCATACACTATACTAGTACTATTATTGTGCACTTCCCGAAGAGGCGAACAGCCAAGCGCAAAGTTTACTAGTACTAGTACTACTACTATAGTCTATAGAGGTATGTACTATACTAGTACTAGGAACCGGATGGAGGAGCGTCTGCACTCTTATTATATTTTTAAAATGTGATAAAGCAATCTTCAACACATTTGGTTCTCTTCGAGGGTTCTCGCATGTGATAATGGAAGTTGATTGCATGGAACACTCGCCACAATTCTCGCTTAATTCTGGCTCATATCCTGTTACAAATAGGAGCGCTCGGTAATATTTCCTCTTTTTTTGTTATTCAGCATGTAAATAGGTCAGCAAACCTTGCGGCGCATCTTTGTGCGAACCGTGCTTGCTGCACTTTGAATGTGGTCGAGAGCTGGCTTGGTGAAACACCTCGCTTCCTACTTCTTTTTTTGCGGGGTACCTCGCTTCCTAGTGACCAGTGTCTTGGCTGATCGTCCTAAGAATGCTTATATATGAATAAAGCTCTCTCATTTACCCGCAAAAAAGATTAAGACATATTAACCGGAAAGGAGGGAGTATGGACTAGCACTACTTGTTGGTGTGTCCCGTCAACTCGCAGAACGAGGAGAAGCTTGTAGGACAAGGTGAAGCTCGCTTACGCCTTTTGTGTAATGCAACGTACCCTCGCCCAAGCGGTGGACATGCATCAGTTCATTCGGCGTCAGATTGCCAGAGGCATACACTGTAGTACCGAACATGCGGAGTACCATCATTGTTTGAATTCACGAAGAGGCGAAGAGCCAAGCGCAAGGTTTAGTAGTACAAGTAGTACTACTACTAGAACCGCATGGTGGAGCCTCTGTACTCTTATTTTTTTATTCTCTGATAAAGTACACATTTATTCTGGAGAAGGGCGGAAAACGACAGCCCAACATGTAATGATGATATCGATCAACGATGCTCGAATATATCTTGGCCTCCATGCGAGCTCGTCTGTGTGTTCTCGCTCCTCGTCTCTCTCAAGGAACGACATGCTGGCCATTTTGCCATCAATTGAGATCGGTTTGCTCACACTCCGGTCCCACATGTCAGTGATATGCCAAGAGGAGGTGCGTTGACTGACTGGCCATACGCGTACTTTGTTTTGCACCTTCATATTACTCCTCCCTCCGTCACAGTTTACAGGGCGCGCTTCATTATGATGCATTTATCTCAATGCATTTCCACCACCAGAGAGACTTTAGACGTGTTTGGTTTAATGCTCAATTAATTAGGGCGTGGTAACCGCAATTTTCTGTCGATGTAGTACTACGGAGTGGAGTAAGTGCATGCATGTGTGTACCCGGGGTGGAAGCACTACATGCATGTGTGTACGCATTATTTCCTCTAGTAGTAATAGACGCCGTGCTACAACTACCAATGCTATTTTTCAGGCTGATCGCTAGTCGCCCTGGTCCCAGAGATTTTCTCTTTTTCTGAAGCGCGCTCTATAAACAGTGATGGATGGAGTAGTATGAGCGGATTCAAAGAAGAGCGTATTGATGGTTGCTTCTTCCGAGCAACTTACAGTGGGAAAGGTGGGGCTTATGATTTGACTCCTCATTACTCACTATTAATGCGGCGCAACGACCGGTCTGAGTCTCCCATGCGGCTGTGCACTACCCCCCAGTTCTTAAATATACTCTGGAGTATTTCTCTTTCTAGAGATTTCAATGAGTGACTACTCAAATATTTGTCTTTTTAGAGATTCAAATGGACTACTACATACCGATGTATATAGACATATTTTAGAGTGTAGATTCACTCATTTTGCTCCGTATGTAGTCACTTGTTGAAATCTCTAGAAAGACAAATATTTAGGAACAGAGGGAGTACACATATGAAGCAAAATGAGTGAATCTACACTCTAAAATTTGCCCATTTGAAATTTGTAAAAAGATAAATATTGTTGATGACAGTTGCGACGACAAAAAAGAAGCATATTCCTTGTCCTAAGGGAAGATAACAACATGGTTGTGTTTGTCAAAAACGGTGTGAGGACGAGATTGCAATATGGAAAGTACGCTGGACGAGCTACGTTTTGTGCAAAGAACTATGGAAGATCCACATGCAGCGACGTGGGAAGACGGGCAGTGGAGCAAGGCCGGAGGGGATACCTGGAGGTCGTCGGGATGTAACTAGGTGAGCGGCGGCGGGAGGAATCTGCCCATACTACGGCAGCGAGCAGGTGGCATAGGCCCTACCACACCGGAGCTTGGTCAGAGAGAACGGCGTGTACCGCAGATTGGGACGTGCTGCCTCGCCGCCGTCGAACGGAGAAATGATGCACGTCCTCCCTTTTCGCCGGCGGACGGGATGCGGCCGGATCAGTGACCAACGGTGAGAGAGAGAGAGAGAGAGAGAGAGGCCACCGCAGCCTTGTGTGAGATACTCTGAAGAGAGACAAACCAGGCAGGCAGGCTCCATTGTATATAGTGGAGCGGACTACCTTTTTGTCCATAAAAATCGTTTTATATTCTGTCTACGTGCCATTGAGCGATATAACTTTATTTAAAAATAACGCGCCAACGCATCAAGTCGAACTTTGTTTCGTGCACGCGTGGTACACGACCTCTGTAGGTAAACAACCGCTACACGCGTTCAAATTAGCATGTGGGCTGCCATTTCGTACAGAAATGAGCTCCACCGTGTACCCGCGCGGGTGTGGCTGGGCACGAAGCATGAGTACGTGCACGGTGCACCTATTCTCTTCTTGTATACGTACACCACCTACGTGAGGTTGTATGAGAGAGATACAAACGTAGAGTGATATAGTGTGTGGGTTCGTGAGAGTTTTTTTGGGGGGGGGGTCAATCAAAAAATGTAACATATGCAATGTGTGTGAAATAGAGTCCTGGATATATCATATATATAGAGGGGGCGATCCACGAGAAGAGAGTGGAGGTATCATCGACTTGAGGTGTCCATAGAATCGAAGAGAGGGATGATGTGTGTGTGCGCGCGCGGTCGATAAAGAGTGCCATCGAATTTGTGTGTGCCCACGTCAAAGATATAGAGT